>NW_023340257.1:2396564-2399513 GCF_004916995.1 Morone saxatilis | reverse complement strand
ATATATATATATATATAGTCACTTCTTCAGTTAGCTAGCTAATGTTATTATGTATTGAGGATTGTGTCATATACTGGTTGACAAATATCTGACATTTCATAGAAAAGTAAAGGGGGCTCTTGTGTCAGCTTTGAGGCTCACCTCACTGTTGTACAGCCAGAGTCTCATGTCCTCCTCCTTGATGCGTAGTCTCTGGGACAGGTATAGATGGATGTCCTTGATGGTGCCCATGCGGCTGAAGCAGCCTGTGTAGGCCAACACCCTCTTTAGAGGAGCATTGGGGGATGGCACGTTACCTGCTGAAGTGCACAAAGAAGAAAGGAACATTCACAAACTGACCCAAGCACACAATCTGAACACATGCACACGTTTAAAACTCAGCTGAAGCTTCTTCTTCCCTCGTATGCACAAGCTCACAGATTCAAACAACTGATCGATAACAGCATTCTGGTGACTGAGGATTAGTTGTAAGGAAGCAGCAAGAAAGGGCTTTTTTGTCAATCAGCACAGACTTGATTGGTCAATCAACTTAGTGGATTTAGTGGACCCAGATTGGATTAAATCAAATACAAACCAATAAATATTAGTCCTGTTAAATAACTGATACTGATTTCAAAATGATTAATAAAACTTTTAATATCTGATTTTCAAATGTTACTGTTTTTCTATCAACACAGCTTTGCTATTCGATTATACCACAAAATGAACCGTCCTCTCCACTTGTTCGAGTGCTCTACTGTTGCCCCAGGCTGTCAGGACAGACACGAAGACATTATGCTGAATATGATGCATAATTAGATCCATTTCAGATATTTGGCCACATGCCTTAGACAGGGTCTTATTGCCCAGCAAATACAAGCTGCTGCTCAGACAGAGTATGAGTCATGATGGAAGCCACAGCTCCACCAGGGATTCAGGTCCGCACTGTGGCCTGAAACCTGATATGCTGACTTGATTTGGACCAGTGCTCTCATGCTGAGTGCTGATGCCCCGACCTGATTACAGTGGTGCAACTGTGTAAATCTCCACTTTATGCTTTGTCATCTGCTTTCTTTTCGCAGTGAAGCATTTTCAGTTTATACTTGTCCATTATATCTATTTAGACGTAATGCAAAGGGACAATAAACACAGGAGTGAAAGGTAGTTTCTATTATTGAGCGAGTGAGTGGGTCTATATATAGGGTTTCTATTGTGAGTACATTAGACCTGAATTGACTGAAGTGGAAATGACTGAAATAAAATTACTTTATTTGCTACAGTCATCAGCCTAAATAAAGTGACAGGAAAGGAAACTTTATTTATACCTGGTATTCACATATGCTTGATTCTGCATTTGCTATATTAATACCAACTAACTGCTCTGTAATACTGGATGTTGTCATATCTGCCTGCGTCTGGCTGAGCCATAAAATAGTGAAGAGGTGGCAGTGGTTACAGACTGGATTAAATGAGAATCTTCCATCTTTAAACACATTATAACAACACTGACATGAAGACCAAACAGGCAAAAGGTATTCAAACTAGCCAGCTTGTTGTTGATTGGTTCAATGTTCCAAACAAGCAATAACAAGCTTAGACAACTCTGTAATTAAACATCAATCTTGGAGCCATTCGGGTATTGCCGGATGACATTTATCATCTGGGGGCAACAGCCAATGTTTCAGGGCTACTGGTTTACCCAGTGGATATCCTGAAGAAGGACAACGGATATCTAGAACAAGACTTTCCCTAGAAACCAATTAATTCATTAATTTTATATGTACAGGGCCAAATTATTTACAGAGAACCAACAGTTCCCACTATGAGCAAGCACTTGGGGTCAGTGCCAAGGAAAAACTTCCTTTTAGAAAGGCAGAAACCTCGAGCAGACCCCACCCAGATGGGTGTAGAGCACTAGAACAAGTGACGTCAAAATGAATATTCGAATGGCAAGGTATGTGAAGATTGAAAGGGTTGAATTATGCAACTTTTAGAGTGATCAGCAGTCTTTCCCCTTCATGGGCCATTTGTTCATTCCACTTCCCACTCCAGAGCAGTGCCAGGGCTGGATCAGTCCACTCTGGGAGGATTAAAAAGGGGGGATGCGGGGTAGTTCAATGAGAAGCATTTGTCGACGGCTTGCTCTGGTCTTGCTGCAGGCTTACGTTACCTCTTGGTGGGGGCAAATACGGTGGGAACATTCGCAGGCTGGTCATACCCATATTGACCCAGATGTTGGACTGGGGGGTGCGTGTGGCCGGCTGCTGGCGGAGGAAGAGGAGGTAGCGGGGGAAGAGTTCCAGCTCTGGTTGCCCTGTCTTGCTCTCCAGGATAACCTGCGTGGGTGGAAGGGAAAGTTTCAAGTGTCTGCAAGTTGAGTATTATACTTTTCAAGAATGGAAACCAGAGTGCATCGATCAGTCTGGAAGCCTACGACCTATGGGTTTGTCTTTAAGGTCGCTTGGCGCATAGGTCTAGACCAAATAAAAGAAATTGTACATTATTGCTTTTAGTTAGTTATTAGTTATGATGTGTTACCATGGTTACCAAATAATGTTCCATAATTATAGAGGATTTCTTAACAGTTGCCACATTCCATGTGCTGATTGTGCACAAGCGCTCAATGAAAGATGAACTGAGACCCACCTGTTAAGGCAGTCTGTGCTTTAGGGAATATGCCTAATGATCTGGATACCAGAGACATAAATTAACTCTCACTCTCATGGCTTTTTAAAGAGCCTCCCACCCTGAACCAATGGATAGGTACTGTAAACAGCATATACGGCATGGAACGCATGACATTCAGTTTATGATTACAGAAAGAAAAGGGATTAGAGTATTGGTCAAAATGGGACACATACCTGTCTACCAAAGGTTATGCAAGGGATAATAAGGAATCCCAGGAATTAATGGACGACGCGGAGGACTTAGAACCTCCGCGAAGTCCACTCATTGTTGTTAGTTTGTTGC
>NW_023340257.1:2391489-2396464 GCF_004916995.1 Morone saxatilis | reverse complement strand
AGATTTTCTGTCTCTCTCAGGAGTGAGAGACAGAGAGAAAGCGCGCAGCTGCTCTTAACTGCTGTGGCCTGGCCCTGGTTGCTTGGCAACCAAAGCCTGCCCCTCACAAGCCTGACTGTGAACATACATTCTTCCGTACGTTTTTCGGTCGACTACTCCTCCCGCAGTTTTGGTCGCACATACACAAAAAAGGTATCAAAACGTGCGGCTCGGCCGGGACATTAGTGCTATGACTTTTCTAAGCGTTTCACCAAACAGTTTGCCGATAAATTGCTAGAGTCAGGCACACTCAAAATTTCTGTAAGAATTTTCTAGTTCCTGTTTACTACAGCTAAATCCTCTGTAGTTTTGCCCATAATTTCTGTCAGCTACGCTTGCACCCAAGTTAATTGCTGAGATATGGGAACAGCGAGAGATCACTACAATGTTTCCCAAATAAGTTTGTCTAACCTGGGAGTTTGTTTATAACCTAAGGTTAAACATCATTTGAGGGCATGCCTGTCACTGTCATATCTGTTTGTAGGTCAGGACTTAAAGTTAGAGTCTTAATTTCAGAGTTTTACTCATCATTCCTACTGGTAATAACATTCAATTTACCAAGATATTAACAGGAAGCAGGAGCATTCACTTAAAAGTCAGCAAACACGAGCAGTGTGACAGTCAACAAACCTCAAGGTTAGTTAAAGTCATTTAGAAGAGAAAATGAATGCTTATGTGTTGTAAACATTCACTACAATTTACAGACTTCCTGGTTCTACTCTGACCTACTCTACTTACTGTAGTTGTGCACACAGTGTTCCTGTGCAATGAGGAAATTATTACTGACATTTCAGGTGCTCTCACTTTCAGTTTTAGTTCCAATAAAGGCGATCATCTCGATGAAATGATGTCTTGTGTTAATCCTGTCTGATTGCCCACTTGTGTTCCTTGCCTGTTGGATTATGTTCGAAAAATGAATCAAAAATAACACCTTGGTTTTATTAAAACGGAATGATCCTTTTAAGTCTGACTTGTTCAAGTCTCAAGACTAAAGCTCTGCTCTTAAGAGTATACTGTGATGTTAACATTGCCCAGTCGTGCAGCACAGTGATAGTGAGGTTCATTAGCTGTTGAGTGGGTGTGCTGTCTTCACTCACCGGTCGCGGCAGGCTGAGGTTGGCACCGTACCAGTGGTAGAGCGCCCGCCACACCGGCTCTGGCACGGTCTCAAAGTCTCTACCAGGCGCCAGCTGCAAGGAGCGCTTCAGTCTGCCACCCTCCATGGTTAACGTAGGGGCCTGCAGGGGCACAGCACACACATCAGCATTTAAATACGTGCACAAAAGAGACTATCTGCCTCCTAGAATTACAGATAATAGACAGAGACAGTGTCCTAATGCTATGCACAGGCTGGCAGGCTGCTATCATTACAACAAATTGTAGAGATAAGACAAAGGAAAAGGAAGCACCATCTGGTCCCTGACAGCCTTTGCCAGCCGAGGAGGAGTGTCCCCTAATTGGGAATCTCTGATCATTTCTGTCAAACCCGAAAAGAATCTGGCGAAAATATTCTTCTAACACATTGTTGTGTTGTTTTATATGTGCTGAAGATCGCTAATTTTCTAAGGATAAACAAGCTGTGAAATTTGCATTTATTGCCTCTCAAAGGTCTGGATCACATCTGTCTTTTAAATGCATGGCTTTGAAGAAGAGCCATTTGATTCCTGTGAACAGACAAGCTTGCGAGTCCGGAGGGAATGTATTGATACTGAAGTCTTGAGACCAAGTAGCTTGACTGTTCTCATATGTCAAACATGTGCCAAAGCAAAGCTACGAACATGATGATCCATGCTACATGCTCACCACCTGACTGAGGGATGTGGGTTTTCTGATGTAACCAAAACTGGATCTTTTGGTCTGCAAATAATTATACAAACTGCTCTGAAAGCGACTGAATAGGTGTAGGCTGAGGCTACAGCTTATTCCACCCACTCTCTTACAAAGCATAATTTATTTGGCAAAAAAAGTTCTATACTAATGCCAAATTGCTATTTTTGATTTTACATTTTTATCTGTTCAAATTATTTTTAAATAATGTGAACAGCACACTTTAATTCACAAAGTGTGCTTAACATTATGACCCCCCCATGTTCAATAAATCTGTCCCTTTAACTTAACTACAATGCTTTATTTACATTAATTCCTACCCTTTCGTACCCTTAATCAAATCACATTAGCTGTATCTAATTAAAAAGCCACATTCTAGTAAATTGAATGATATGCTTTCTCTCTGAAAGTGTGATGAGAAAAGCAATACCATGTCTGTATACCTTGTCTGTGTCTTAGTGTAAAGCTTAGCTTAGCATGAATACTGGAGGCAGGGGGAAACAGCTAGCCTGACTCTGTTAAAAACTACGACCATTAACCATAAAGCAGTGTCTCCAGCTACAGTGCAGGATGCCAGATACAGTTGGTGAACACAGGAAGCTGCACACATTCACTGCGAGGCTGCTGCTTCAAGAGGTTCCAATCCAGTTCCAGTGTTTTTACCTTTCTATTAATGTATGGGTTAAACAAACAAGGTAACCTATAGATATATATTATAACTTGTACCTTTCAGAGTAGTGATAGACCCATTAATCGGGCCAATGATCTGGCATTTTGAGATAATCAGCATAGGCTGATGCTGGTGCTCAGGCCGATGAACAAAAAAGTGCCTGCAGATCCACATTTGTGTGGCTGCTGTGGAACGATGCTCTCTGAGTCTTGGGAAGGTGGTGAAAAAGTTGGTTTGGAGCCCTGTACTATAACTCTCATCCTGCTGTAAACCTACATTTCCTCAGTCATCATCATCTTTTCTAAATGTTAACATGTTTCTCCTAAATGACAGCAAATCTAATATCCAATACTGAGTACCAATATAAGTACTTAATACCATTACAGTTCTAACAATGACTTTAAAAACAAGGTATTCCTCACATTCTGACTGTAACAAATTAAATGTTGCCGAAAATATCTCCAAACTGCTAACATTATTTCTTTTTTGTTACCTGCTCAACTAACGAGAGGTCATGTGACGTCACGCTTCTATAAAGTAGGGCTGCGTAATTAATTGAAATATTATTAAGCTTACAATATGGCCAAGTGCAAATCGTAGAAGCTGAAATTTTCTGATAAAGGTCAAATGTGACAAACAGCACTATAATGAAGTACTGTAGTTCTGCAGAGATACCCTGGTCTACAAATCTTGTTTTCCAGATGTAGGATAAAGGATGTTAGATATCAGCATTATATATCAGCCATCAGCAGCCCTGCTCCATAAATATTTCCATCGGCCACTGAACAACCCATATCAGTCGACCACTGCTTTAGAGGGTGTATTTTTGAACTTTGATCAGAGCTACACTAGCTGTTTTCCTCTGTTGACTGACCACGTCCTGATTCAAACTCCTTTTGACAGATTAAATAATGCGGATAGTAATTTATTAAGTCCCTATATTTGTCGCCGTTTAATTTAATAAAGCCTACATTAGTTGTTTCTTCATAACTAGTTTTGTTTACAATTCTTATATTAATTGATTTTCAATCATATATTGATGATTTGTGAACTGTTCACACTGGATTCTAAATAGTTTGGAGCTGCATTAAAGACAGATGTAACCCATTCGCAAGATAAGACTGGGGTTTTAAATGTTTTTCGGTGTGAACACCTATATACTGTGTCTGCTTCTTACTGCACTTCCACACAAACTACACATGTAAATCAGCTTATTTTGTTGCGCTGGTAAACAAAATAAACCAAGCAGCAATCACACACACACGCATGCGTCCTTGCCTTCATGGGGTCAGTGTTGACCAGAGGCTGGTTGTCGATGGCTCCAGGTCTTTGTGCTGCCAGCTGGGAGGGGAGGTGGCCGTTGGCTCCAGAAAAACACTGATTGTTGTTGTCTGATACGTTGTGCTGACGGGCAAAACAGCTCTCTGTGGCAGAGGGAGCTACCTGGGGGCTCAGGGCTGCTGGGACAGACCCATAAAAAGAGGAACAAACAGAAACAACACAGAAACACAAAATGAGTGTTAAAAATCTGAGTAGCTGTCGCACTTTGGTTTTTATATGCTAGCTACTCTTTGGTGAAGTGTGTTGACTGACCGGTCTCTGTAGCCTCCGAGGCGCTGGACACAGCATCAGGTGACCTCTCCTCTGTGGGGCTGACAGGGCTGAAGGTTCCCAGTCCTCCCAGTCTGTCTGGTGGGGTGGGCTCTATAGTAGCTGTGGCCATGGGAGTTCGCAACGAGCTCAGGATGGACGGCTGCTCCACCACGATGCCCTTATGCTCCTGGACAGGAAGATAACAGCAGGGACTGCCCTGTCATTGTTCAAAGTGATATCTGAGATTAATGTGGCGTTTACTTTCAAAACAGTGACGTTATTGTGCAAGATGCAGCGACAAACCTGGTCTCAAAAACTGTATTGTACTCTACTTTTGCAGTTATAGTAATCTGTGAACAGACACATCTCTGCAAATGGAAAACACGTTTTTAACAATAAATGTCCATACAACTACTAAACCTTTGCATGTGAGCTATGATTTAGAGTGTGACTTTACAGTACCCAAGTTAGATAATATATAGAACATGTCACATGTAATGTTCTGTATGAGGGATTCCTCTTGAACCCATATTGATGTGCAAGAAATCAATCAGGTACATGTGCATTTTAAGCTTTTGAGAGTCAAGATAAAGAACGGCCTGTGAGTGGCCAAGCAGGGGTTATAGTGATAAAATAAAAAAAGAGAGACGGCGGTGGTCGAGTGACCTAGAGAGTGAATAAGGAGAGTGAGCGCAGGTAGAGAGAAAGCCGGTGAATCTGAGAAATGAAACATTTTCTGACTGTTTCATAACAGTTACGATCTAAATCGCAAATATACAGCACAACAAAACCTGATTTGGTCTGAATGCATATTCACATCATATTGCCTTCTTTAACTTAACTTAC
>NW_023340257.1:2379021-2391389 GCF_004916995.1 Morone saxatilis | reverse complement strand
CCCCTACAGACACGCACGCGCGCACACACACACACACACACACACACACACACAGACAGAGAAATAAAAACACAAATCCAAAGGGAAACATTCTTTAGGTCCTCAACGCTGTATATGACTTTAGAGATAAAGAGGACAGGTACGTACCTGATGATTTGTCCCTCCTCCTCAGGAGTACCAGGCCTGAGCCCCAGGACTATGTGGCACACCTGGACCAAGAAAAACACACAGATATGCACAAAACAAATAATGATGAATAAATACCGTGTTTCAATTTCAACATCCGGACAAGATGTGCAACTACAGTATGTGGGTGTACTGACCTGGAAAAGCAGGTTTAAGAACTCATTGGCTAAAGCGCTCTTTACACTCCAGATCTGATAGTCCTCCAGGGTCAGGTGACCCAGCTGGTGAGGAATAAAAACAAAACAAAACACAAAGGTCAGTATTACTCAGATTCACTATTCTCAAAGTATACACTGAGTTCATCTGCTACAGTTATTGTGAGTAAAAATAGCTTAGAGGTAAGACAAGAAGACAGGAGACTAGAAGGTTGCTGTGGGTCTACAGGGCAGCTTCCTGAGTATGTGGAACTATATGAATGCAGGTTGAAGCTGGAGTTGAGTGTCAAGTAGTTCTTACTTTCTCTAAATCAAGGTTATAAAATCAAATTATATTATGGGACAGAAGTCAAAGGATTAACTTCCTGGCAGCTACATCAATAACGATTCTGTCACCAGGAGTTGTGTCTCACCTTGGTTGTGTCGTGCATCTTCAGGATGCCCTCTACTATGTCTGACACGCTACTCTGCAGCTCCTGCAAGGTAACAAAATATATTAGCATTAAGTAGCGAACACCAAGCATTTTTAGACTTTGTTTCTGAAATTATACAACATATACAAAAGGTTTACTGGGCTCAAACATAAAAAAACGATAAAAGGAGAATGTGACCTTCAATGTCAGTTAGACACATGTAAGCAACATGACGAGAGTCATGACGTGACAACTTATTAAATAAGGGTTTGATGTTTAGTACAAGACGATGACGGCCTTAGTCCACATAGAGTGAATACCTACATCTATGTTCAGTGTGTGCTTGTGAACTTACAGGGAGTGTGTCAGTGCGATTGTCCTTCCACACCTCCAGCAAGGCCACCACCATTTCATGGAGTTCATCTCGAGACAGAATGCCATCTCGGTCCACATCAAACACTTTGAAACAAACTGGCAGTGAAAGAGAGAGATGAGGTGGTGAAATACAGATATGGTTATAAAGCACAACGCTGCTCTCCGCTGCCTGGAAACCCAGCACCATGCTGTTTAGTCTATTAGCAGTAAATCCAATACGTTTCCATTTCTGCAAATGTAATTTCAGGCACCAATGAGAACTCTGAACAGTGATTGTGCACTAATGACCTACAGAACCAATCAACACTTTCCAGAAACAGTCATTCGACAACTTACATTCAAACTCCAGATAACAGCTACAAAGAAGAAACAGACTGCGTTTCTTACGATAAAAAGGCTTGATCTGACTATGTGAAGCCTCTGGGGTTTATTTATCAGTAATTATATCAAACCACAGCATGGCTTACATTTCTGCCTTTCAGCAACAGGCCCCCTGCAGCACGCTGAGAGTCCACAAGAGATCTCTTTAAAGTCGATGTGATTGTCCCGATTCTCATCGAAGGCGTGAAACAAGCCTGGAAAACAACATCAAAAACACAGATATATTAGATAATATTTATACAAAATCTTTGAAGTGGGCTGTATTTGCTGGTGAGGGATTGTATTGCAAAGCCTAATGACTTACATAGGGCCATGATGATCTTATTTATAGATTCATGCACTTAATACCCCCCATGAGACATGTGATAAGTACAGGTAAATATTGTCTTACCTTCACTCAGTGAGGCATGGATGGGAGGAGAAACAAGAGGGACAAAGGTTTCCAAGTCAAAGCGGCCGGTTCTGGACTGGGCTTTCAGCAGCCAGTAGCGCTTTTCCAAGTCTATAATATCTGACTCCTCCACTGGAGGATATAAAACAGAGGAAGCCAAAGTCAAAAATACATATAATACATATACACATTGTACATGTATGTAGCATGATGTAATAATGTAATGAAATAGCTAAAGATCCCCTCCAGACATGGTTTCAGACATAAATACAAATAGTCTTCTTGGAACAATAATGTGTGTCTGATCCATTTTTCCTGCAAAAAAGGGATCATTTTTGCATTAAAACCTCCAGAATCTCTGAATATGCAAATGTGTTTCTAAAGTTTTCCTGCCTGGACACAACGATGTCTCCTCCTTCAAGCTGCTAAAGTCCATTTCTCACGTGATGTGCACTGGTGGCTTCAATTTCTACATCACACTTTACGGAGATGCATACTGGACCATGGACTGACTTCCTAACTATTTATGATCGTCACAATTCATGAGCTGGGTAGGCCCCCCCGCCCCTTAAAATCAGATGTTCAATGAGCACAAGAGAACTTTCCACTTTCAGCAGCATGAATGTGAAAACATCCCTAGTGTCAAACTCTGCACATTGAAGATCAAACATCACACTGTTGCAACAACAAGTTTTTGTGTGTGGAGGGGGCCTTTAATGTAATATTGCTGATCTGTTACCTTCTATAATGCATAAAAATGGAGAAAAGTATAAACTACACGGTATAATGAATAATGAAAAAGGTCCTTTAGTGCAGAGCAGCAAGAAAATATGTGAACAACAGGGCCTGCTTTCATCAAGGACTGGTGCTGGTGACTGGTGGGTAGAGAGCTGTTATGGCAGTGTGGGAGTATGGAGAACAACAGTGACACCACCCCTACACTCTTCATCACACAATAACTGCTGGAAGAAAAGACACCCTGTGGTGCTCAGCAGAGCACCTTAGGGGAAATTAGCTTAGTCTTCTCAGCCTGACCAGAGTGTGGTGAAGGGGGTGGAAGGTGTTTGTCATGAAAACCAACAGCTTGGTCAGCATTCCACTCTCTGCAGTCACTGGCTTCAGTTTTATTAGCTATGAGCTGGTTTAGCCTCATGGCACTGTCCATCTTCACACCTCCTCTAACACACTATAGTATACTAGACATTTTTCATTTTCTTTAACATGAATTTCTTAAATTTCAGCAAAATAAATATAAGCAGTAAGTGCAGGTTTCAATGAACAACCTTTCTACAGATATATTCAAGAGGATGCAACCAATTAAATAAATATGTAACATTCCATTGCTGCTTTCCTCCTATGAGGAGCAATTTGTCTCATTATTTTAATGACCCAACCCTGTGATGTTTTAAGAGCTGAAATGATTAGCCAAATAATCAATTGTCCTTTCCTACGCCACGTCCCTCTGGCAACTTCCTCCTTTCCTGTACTTAGATATGATATGTGCTTGTCTATACTGAAAAGACAACCACATTTCAAAGATGGTTAAGAGATTAAAGCGGCATATGTCACTTTTATCTTTTAACAGTCAGTAACAAAATTTAGTTAAGATATACTAGCACATAGCATATCTAAGTACAGGGTAGGAGAAACTTGACTGAGCCTTGCTCAGCTGTTGCAGTCTGAACACGGTCAACATTAATCAAAAAAACATAAACAAAGTAATCGATAAGGAAAATAATTGTTTGCTGCAGCCAAAGTGGAACTACCCAAGGTAAATAATGCAACAATAAAAAAAATGAAGTAACCTATTTATACTGTTGTTAATTAGAGCACTTACATGTTCTGACCTAGTGAGGAGCAGAGTAAACATGATAGCAGTCATGATACCACAGCAAACCCAAGGGGGTTACATAATGGCTACTGGGTGGATCGTGTTGAACTCAACTTGTAATCAAGTGATACGGATCAGACCAATATAGAATAGAAACCTCTGCCAGGGTCAATGAACCAGCCTCCCCTTTCAACATGGTAATCCACAGCTTAGGGTAATAGGATTCAGCAGCTAGACAGCTAGCCTTTGGCATGAAGCCAATATGTATGACAGGTGTCAAAAGACGGGCAAATCAAATGACAGTCAATTCCTGGCACAAAGTGGACTTTGGCTTCCCAGTTGGGCTATTAAAACAACCTTCCTGAAAGCTCGTTTTTAGCAGCTACTGGTCACAGTTTCCAGTCAGATGGGATGATGGTGGTTGTGGTCGGCTGGCCCTGGAGAATGGCACTGTCTGAGAGGGGTGTTCCTCTGTCATCCAGGTCCAGTGGTGAACATCAGGACAGTTAACCTTGGGATGACTGGGAAGCACTCAATCACCTTTTACTGCCTCTGAGCAACTCTGCTTCCTGGCTAAGACTTTTAAACTTAAACAGACTAAAAGGGAGCACCGAGTACAAAATCAATGATTCAGAATGTAAGGGGGACTATATGGAGATGGCATGGAGGAAATAATATGAAACTGATAAATTATTGAGTATTATGGACGAAAGCAGGGAGCGAGCACTAGAGACTCATGACTACCTTTTTGTCTCAAAGCTCAGTTGGACATTGCCAACTCAACAAAAAACAGGGAAGAACACTTCCTGAGCAATAATCATAAAACAAGCACACGCTCACCCACGCACTGTGTATCAAGCTCAATATCAGTAAATTGTATGGAATGGTACTGTAGCTTTTTGAATACATCCATGATTAGCCCTGGTGTACAAGATGGAAAATAAATACATGTGTTCATCATGCTGAACATTCCTCATGACAGCTGTGCTAACTTCTGACTGCTATTCCATAAAACTCATTACCCCAACTATGGATCGCCTCCTGCACATCTTCCATCCATTTAAGGGTCGCTCCCTGCTTCTATACACATCAGTAAAGTGCTTGAGGTTACATCAGTGTCACTCTTTGCTGGATTTGAAATCTTTATAATTATGACAGACCTCCAAATCTGACTTTGGCAGTCTCTGAATGCTTAAGGATCTTAAATGCATTAAATGCCTAAAGATTTCCACTCCTGCCACTCTTAAGATACAGACCATCAAGGGTCTGTTTGACTCTTCAGCCACAGGTCTTTAAGCAAACACTGCTAATATAGATTTCCCGAAAAGCACTATATGCCTCACAAGCAGGGCTGGGTATCCACTGACATTTTTCCCAATACTACTGCCAATACGATACAGTGCTGATACCTAATGGATAGTATCCTAATGTTGACTGAACTCAAACAGCCATTCAAGAACTAAAAAATAAAATGCAGTGTAAAATTGGCTATTTGATCAAAAGTTAGAAAAGACAAATAAAAAATATAAATTCCAATTTATTTCTCTTTAAACCAATGACAAAAGTCAATCAGATGAAGCAGCCTTTTTTATTAATTAACAAACCGCTCGATCAACTGCTGTTCCAGTAGTGACCATGAATGACAATCACAAGGTATCTGACATTAAAGAACAACACTGGACACAAATGACTCTGAATTTACTGGATCTGTCTCTATGGCAGGTGCCTTGCCTGGCCTGATACCCACCTAAAGGTGCGACTCTCTCCGAGTGGCAGCAGAGATACCATACCATTATCCAGGGAACATCCTTAGAGAGGGGCTGCCACAGCCAGCATGTACCATAACAAACTCCCCTTGTGTTAACCGCTCACAGAAACTACGTAATCCTGTCCAGAGGGCTGTTATTCCCACACATTGCTACTTTCATAATATTGTGACAGCATCTAAGGCTAGCAAGTTAGCAGAGGATTCACAGTGCTAAGCCCTGCCATGAGTCAAGCCCTACGTTCTTGTTCTGGAAAGAGTCATGAACCAGGAGTGTGTCAGTCACTCTCTCTCTCTCTCTCTCTCTCTTTCTTCAACACACATAGTTAAGAGGATAAGCTGGGCAGATTAAAGGCAGCATCCAGGTTCTCTTGACAGGCCAGGTTCTTTCCAGCCCTCTGTCCTTAATTGGCAAAATAAAGCCTGGCTAAATTTACTTGGCCTGCAACTTTAAAGAACTGCATCACTGTATGTTTTTAATTTTCCATGTGTTATAATAGATCACATCTTCGTTGTAACTTTTGGATTTACAAATCTAAATCTCTAAATGTCCCAACAAAAGGTCTGTCAAACAAAAAGTGGAAGACACAATTCAGAAATATAATTTCTGTTCCCTAATCTCCGATCTAAAAACATGTTACTGCTGGGTATTGTTTGAAATATTTTAACTGGTACTGTTACAATCACAGACTTTTGTAACAGATGTTAGGACTTTTTCTCTCCTGAAATCATTGGGACACGTCAGCTCAGGGTATCTGAGTGATGTAACAGTGCTCTCTTTTCCTCAAATTTAAAATCTGTATAGCTCACTGTGTGGAACTCATTGGGAACTTTTTGATGTAAGTCAAAATGAGGTCAGGGATTGCTGTGGCACTAAAAGCTAAGTTGGCCTCTGTCCTGGCTGACAGAGGCCTGGCTAAACCACTGAATTTTATAATGAAATTGACAAAAAATTATGTGGATCGGTCACACCATGGCCAATTACTTAGCCAATTTCAGAATAAGTATATAACTGGATTATAAATACTGATGCATTAAAGTATACAGTAAGCACTACTAATGTTGCAGTTGACAGAAGTAAAGCTAATTTTAACTATATATTTTCTTCCAGGCAGCTTAATCCATAATGTATAAATTTTAAGTTTTTTTTATAAGTTTTTATTCAGTATTTAGTTTTAATCTGAATCTGTACGCTAACTAAAGTTGTCCATGTAGTGGAGTAAAAAGTACAATACTTTTTATGACTTTTTTGAAATGCTGGTATACCATTTTCTTTAAAAACAGTATTTTTTCAGTACCATTTTCAGTTCCTTAAAAAATGAAAAAAAAATAAAGAAATGACTTGAGAACAGTTCTGAACAGGTTGTGCAGCACAGTCCAACAGCTGCACTTTGGGTCCACAGGTGCCATATTTACCTCATTACCTCCGATAGTTTCCCCACTAGAGTAACATTATTGTCATTTTCTACCTTGGTTGGAACTATTAAGACCGCAGTCAGCAGCAATGTATGTCGTTTTAAAAGAAAGAGCTAACTCTGTATACTGACATCAATGTTCATTATCTTCCACTATCACAAAGGTTAATAAATAAAAGAAAAAGATTGTGTGTGGAATTGATACACTTTCCAAGGTTGTTTTAATAGAATAAAGAAACCACCTTGGAAAAAAAGAAATTATAATTGATCTCCATGTCAATTAGCTTGTTGAGCAGCTGAATGCCACCCAGGGCTTCCAGTAATTTCATTAATCCTTAACATTAAACAACAATAACACAAACCACTCAGATTCTTCAGTTACTTAAAGTCAACCTTGGCATTTGAAGCTTACATAAAAGAAACATGACTTTCACAGCTATGAAGGACCACATTAACTAGTGCAGTCTGCATGGTGGAGTGTGACCGAGAGGAAGTGGATATAGAAGGCAGCAGTAGGAGGAGAGAGACCTAGGTGAAGGAGGGATGGAATAATGAAAAAGGAAAACTGAGTGAAAGGAGGAGAGAGAATGAATGAGGGTGATAAGTCGAGCCTGTCAGTCATTGCCTGGGGTGCTAAGTGCCACTGATTGAGAGGGGTGTGAACAGCAATGCAATGACTTCATCTAAGCTTTAACAACTGTTGTGAGCCATTTGTGGTATTTCCTGAGACATCTGCACTCTACAAGGGAGGCAGAAGGGGGGAAGATGCAGCTGGGCAACTATCTGCTTCATCACGAAGATGTGGCAGAAAGAAGCACAGTCTTGGACTGTAGCAGGTCCCTGTTAAAGCCATACGTATTTTGAAGTCCTAGCAGTGGATTTATAGCCGACAATTGAATTTGCTCCAACATTTCCAACATGTTTACTTGATGTCTTAGTCATTCTATCAGTACAATCAGTACAAAGCCAGTCACGTCATACTCACTCTGCTGCCCTTTTTAACAGAAATAATGTTTTCATTGGCTATTTAGTTCTACTTAGCAGTTGCTTTGATCAGTGTTAAGCTACTGCTATTTAAACTCAAAAAATGGATTCCAAAGTTTATCTGAAGCTAATATGAGCCTTCAGCAGTCTGAGTTAGACAAATCAAAGTTGCTGTCTTTCTAGAGGAAAGTCCCAGCTGAGCTGCAGTGAAAGGATAGGAACGTAAAGAGTGAATTCTGTACTAAAAAGGCTGCAGCTTTGGAAGATATGCACTTAGCTTTAAAATAAACTTTAGAATACATGTTTGGACAAAACAAGAACTGTGGATTTTGTCCCCCTTCACTTCCATGGAAAGTGCTTGAGAAAGGGATCTTTTAATGTCCAGTATGAACAAAAGGAATGATTACAACAAGAAAAAACTAATTTTCATATTGGCACCTGACTACTGTTTTAAAACAGACTAAGACAGACAGACAGGATTTGTGAACCTATCCTATAAGCTTTCCTCCCTTTTCTGGTAGGTTTTTAATGAAAAAAAAACACCTGCAAAAAAACATTTAGTTTCGTTGACAGTAGCATAACGTCAATCACAAAAATCGCAAAGTAAATGGAATTAATTAGTGAATAAGAATAGTAGGGCTGTACCCGACTCAGAATTTTGTCTGCTGAATCAGGATTGGCTGTTCAATACAAAGATTCAATGATTTGTTGTTTTTGTTGTTCTTTTATATCTGCAGTTCCTGCAGTGGCCATGCGCCTGCATGAGTTTTAGCCTACCTCACGTTTTTATACATTTCTGGTGTAAAAACATCAGATTTCCACACAGTTAGAGACAGTAGAAGTGTGCGTCCTGCTCATACAGTTAAAAAGTCCTGGTGCACCTTGCAGCGTCTCTACTGCTGCTGACAGTGCTGTCAGTGCTGTCATCAATGGAAGATGGACCACTGTGTGGTTCAAAAATGGTTATGCCGTCTTTACTAAGAGTCAGCAGTGGAGCGGAGAGTGTCGGAGCAGCCGCTGCCCGTTTGTGGTCATTTTGAGACTGGCTTTGTAAGGTTTACATCCTGCCATGCTGTTGTTGTGTATACAATGACACAGCTAAAACAGTGCAGAGATTCAGATGACAAAATGCAGGGTCACCCTAGAGAACAGTAACTTGTGCTACTCAGAGAAGATTGGTGAGCATGAGAGGACTCTGTTGTACTGATGGAAGTAGTGCTGTGGGGAAATGTGCATAATGCTGAGTTTACCATGTGAGACATTACAGTTCAGATATGCCAAGCATATATTAGTGACTGGCCATTACCTGAAGAATGGCTTTTATTTAGGACAGGTTATTAACTACTTGAGCATGAACATCAAACATATTTGCCTATGGGGACATGCAATATATGCAAGCACATTGATTCAGGGTGTGTTTTTGGGACTTACAGTGCGTGACGCCTGCCAGGGTCTGGTAGAAGGTGGGTGTGTCGCTGTCATCGGTGAGTGTGACACACACTCCTCCAGACAGAAGCCATCTGGACAAAGTGAAGGCCTCCTTGTTCTGTAGGAGCCAGTTTCTGAAGCGCTCATAGTTGACCTTGTCACCCTGCCACAACACACACACACAGCATTTAGTTGCTGCTATTGCAAATTTACTAGTGCTGCAGCTTTACAATATAATAATATTTAATTTTTTTAATTTAATAATAATATTTTACATTATAATATAAATATTTAACTGAAAAAACACAAGCTGACCTTTATTATGAAGTAATCGTAAACAGGAAATGCTATGTGACAACAAGACAAAAGCCATTTCCAGCATGTTTTGCCAGCAGATCAGTTGCAAATATTGCAGTGAGTAATGGAACAAGAAAGAGCAGCCACAGTGAGCTTTTAGAGGAAGAGCTGTGGGTAGCAGGCTGCAACTGCACTCTTTCTCAGCCAGGTTACCAAAGATACTTCACAGACTCACGCTGTGTGCAGCATGAAATCAGATCACTGTTGCTTATAGAATGATAGAAAACAATTAATTATTACCTGACTACTTTATTAAAACCACAATTGTTTGTTTAGCTGTCCACAGAATAATGTGACCTTTAGTATTAAACCGCATTTAACCACAGGTGTCACATGCACAATGATGGTGCAACTGCGTAATAGCATCAAAACCAGTTAAAGGTGATTAATATTTCCTTCTAACCTTGGTTCAGGTAGCTGGTGAAAATAAAGCAAATTTAGAAGGCTACATTTATAGGCTACTTATTATTAATCTGATCTATCAGGCTTTTTATTATACAGTACTTTCCAAAGTTGTTTGTGGTGGGTTGTGATTTGAAAGGTCTTTTTGTATTCTAATAACCAGTACAATAACTCTCTGTGATGCCAAACTTTGCATTATCCAACAATAGCTGTTTTCTGAGCATGTGACAAACACCTCTGTAATGATGACAACAAACTCATTGATGAGCCAAGGAGAGAGTGTGGGCGATATGCAAGTTATCATTCTGAAGCTCACTTGTTATTACCAAGTCCAGAGTGAGTTACAGGCACATTTGACTAGCATGGTTGTAAATGTTCACGTGTGTATCAATGTGGCGTTTGCTGACCTCACTGAAGCACTTCTTGAGGGAGGCTGGGACTTCTCCATCCAGGACCTGCAGAACTGCTTCTATATCTTCCCTTGCAGCGTATCCACCCAGATCGCTGGCAAACAGGCTGAAGAGGTCTGTGAGCGCACACACGGGCGCATACATACACACACACACACACACACACACACACAGAGTCAGAAGAGAGTTAAGCTTTATCACAGGAAGGCAGGCCTCTTTCACGTAGCTGCAGTTAGGACGATACAAGCTACAATGTCAATAGCGTCCTGATGGATTAGACTGTCTGCAACACATCAAGCACAACTATCAGAATAAGTATAAGGAAAAGACAGAGAGACACACGGGGATAGAGACAGACAGAGAGAGATGAAGAGGCTTGTAGAATAGCAGGACAGAAATGTTGGTTGTTAAATGATTAACTAAGTCAAATTATAATAGTATCTGTCTAAAAGCTGCATTTCCACCCAAAGTACCCAAGAAAGGTTCCTTTAGCCCATTGTTGTCTGTGTTTCCTCCCAGTGAAGATTATGCAGATTAGTCCGCTGCGATATGAAAAAGCAACGGCTGTTTTTACACGAATTATAGCACACACATTTAACAACAAGGCCTGGCTCCATGGTAAATTACTTCACTTTTATCGCGCCTTTCTAGTCTTCCAGCCACTCAAAGCGCTTTACACCACATGCCACACTCACACGTATTCATACAGTGAAAAAAACAAACACAAACTAAGACTCATTCAAACACCAATGCACAGCATCGGGAGCAATTTTAGGGTTAAGTATCTTGCTCACTTGGACATGCAGTGGGAGAAGCTTAGGAACCTTTTGATAAATGGACAACCCGCTCTACCTCCTGAGCCACAGCCGCCCCTGTTATATGATTTCTTCTGTAGCTCCATGTTGATGTGTAAAAGCACAATGAAGAAAAAACAGCGGCTGCAGATTTTTTACATATGGTGGCTGAAATAAAATGCTGCGAGTACTCAACCTTTTTGGGGGGTAAAATAATGTCCCAATAACTTAATTTTGACCCTGGTCCCTGTGGTAAAAAACATGTTCCTCTAAAGGTTCCTAGTCCCTGGGGAAAGTTCCTATAGTGGAAACACGGCTTAACATACAAACAGAAAGAGCCCCTTCCAATTGATAGTTAGCTGTAACTGTGGAGTTATTTTGGGCATGTAGATTTCTGGAAAGTACAAGTCCTGTTTATTTTGTACAAGGACAGTGTGAGGTGACTGAGAGTTGGAGTATTTTTAAAAGGCATGGAACTCTCCTGGTTGAATCAACAGTACAAAACATGGGCACTTGTTATATCACTTTTTTAATGAGAGGCATGTGGATAACATAAGTAGAGATGGAAAAACAACTCGCAAGTTGCTTTTTGCCACAAAACATCCAGTCACAGAGCTTAAAAATCTGTTCGGAGCACTCTTTAGGGACGTAAAACATGAAGATTGCACTCTGTAGAAACCCAGTAACATTTAGCAGGGGTATGAATTGGCAAGAATCTGGCCATACAATACGTATCGCAAAACAGGGGCTACCATTCAATATACTGTAATCAAACAGATATATTGTGATTTTTTTTACATCTAATTTTAGTCGTAGTCATGCCTCTTATTAAAAACGTGATATAACAAGTGCCCATGTTTTGTATTGTAACATTAAAATATTCTTAATCTATCCATCCACCATGCCAAACTGAAAAAAACATGATTTTTCAGAGACAAAATCTAAATAATTAAGACCATAAACCTATAGTATAAAATGATCTCTCTCTCTCTCTCTCTCTCTCTCTCATATATGTTATAAGGAGTTCGGTCTAGACCTGCTCTATATGAAAAGTGTCCTGCGATAACTTCTGTTATGAATT
>NW_023340257.1:2371068-2379007 GCF_004916995.1 Morone saxatilis | reverse complement strand
CAAATAAAATTGAATTGAATATTGTAGTTGTATAGACATCATTTTCTGATTATGTGGTGTCGATTTTCTGTCATATCAGCATGGTCATCAAGTGCTTAGATAAAACCATGCAATAGGACTAACAGGACATTAGCTGACACTGAAGACTAACTATCTGGGCTGATACCAGTTCCTGTAATAATGATATGATGTGTTTTTTGGACACTGGATGATTCAATTTGTTCAAATCAGATTGTTTTGTCATTACATAGATTGTTGTTGTTGGTAGCATCTATGCCCTATGACAGATTGGAGAATAACATAAAACCAAAACACAACGGCATCAACACAGACTCATTAGAAACAACTTACACTTGGCCTTCTCCTCATCGCGTCCTCGGGTCAGAAGTACCAGACCCACGATCAGATTGTTGAAGTGCAGCCCTTTGGACGTGCCTCCAAACGAGGTGTAGATCACCTTAAACATATAAAACGCACAGGAAGTGTGTGAAAAACAGTGGAAAACTTTGTATCATCTCATGTTCACACTGTAACACGATCAACACTTTAGCGAAGTCCCTTCATTCAGTATGGAGCGGACAACAGGGAAACTCGGCCAATGTGTGAATGAGCGACAAGCCTGTCGTCTCAGAATAGATTTTACCAAAGTCATCAGCTGTCACCAGTGAGTCACAGCATTACAGCATTTTCTCATATCCATGCCACTGTAATTGTGATTAACAGACAATAAAATGGGCTCATTAATCATTTACACCTGTAAAATCCAATAATGCAGTCATGCAATTAAGACGACCTTTGTGCAAAGGTTGAAATAATGCGAAGCCTACTGTGAGGCAATGTGCTGACTATGAGAGGCTTTGTGTGATGAGGACATGCCCGATTTCCTTAACATCATTTACACTTCAGCAGCAGAGCTGGGCTCGCTGGCAGATGAGTTATATCACGGGGTATCCCATTACAACATGTGTACTGCGTTTGTGGTTACAAATGTGCATTCAAAAATTATGTTTTGGTTCGAGCAGAATCTCTCCCCAACCCACACACGAAGAAACATTTGCAACCTACAGTGCCTGAAATCAGTGATGGGGGATTTTGCTTCAAGAAAGACAGGAAGAAGAGACGGTGAGAAAGCGCAGGAGACAGCGGGCGAACAAAAAAACCAAAGTGAAACGTAACTGAAACATATCTTCATTTGGTATTTGTTTCACTGTGGTCATTTACTAAAATTAAAAACAGCAGCAGATCAAACACTTAGGAATACTCAGTGTTTTTTTATGATTTGTTTTGGTGCATTTAAGTTTTAATTCAGTACCCTTTGATGAATAACCATACAGAAAATATTAGAGACTAGAGATGGCGCAATACCACTTTTTCATGTCCGATACAGATTCCTCAACGTTCAGTGTCTGCCGATACCAAGCCGATACTGTCTTTTACCTCTCATAAACAACTACGCTGTTAACACTTTTTAATCGATGCACTTTGCTTACCCTAGCCGAATAAAAAACGTCATTCATGATCCAATCAGATCGGCACACCCCTACCTTAGACCACTACGAGTCCCTAGAGGCTGCATTGCCTTTTAAATCATGTCGAGCAGCACAAGCTCTCCAAGCGATTTCTTTCTTGTTGTTGTATTGATGCATTAGTATTTTCTTTAACGATTTACTTTATTGATCAGAGAGGCTTTCAGTAATTGCAGACATTTCAGTGCAGGCAGTAATGAGTTGTGTCCCTTCCAATGTTGAGACCAAACCTACACCCTTTTGCAATGACCATGTTAAAATCTATGATTTTGTTTTAAGAGGACACTGAGCCAATAGAGGGTTATATTTTGGGGTCGTGTTCGCCTATAGCTGCCTGCTGCTTGCTGGTCCCACCTCAGGTACCACTCTGTTGGCTAGATATGGATTATCTGGCTTTTAACAACTAACATCATGGTGGAAAGAAATTAACCTAGATCAAAGCTTCACAATGTCCCTGGAGAAAATTACAGTTGCTGGGGTGTCATAGTGATCTAGTGGTTAAAACACATCATATCCCTGGTTCAGTTGCCAGCTTCGCTCCATATAATTTCCCCTCTCCATCTCCCCTCATTTATACAATAATGACTTTTTGGTCAAGATGAGACATTGAGAAGCCTTTGTGAAAATCAAATAATGTAGAAACAATTCAGTTCTTTCAGGTAAAAATATAGGATGAGACTAACGTGTCTATTTCTGATACTGGGCTTCAATCAGAGATTTCTTCCAGAGCCAGTGTGTGTTGCACAAGCTAAATCATGCAACACAAAAATATCAAGACAAAAGTATATTCATCATCAGTAAAACATAATTTTCAAAAATCTAACAATTCTTAAGAATTCCATGCCAGGGGGCGCTGTTGTCTAAAGCAAAGCTGCGCTCAGCCCATTACAGAGCAGTGTGTGCTAATGCATGAAATTGTCTTTTATGTTATGTGAGCCGTGGAGAGGTGACTGTGCAGTCAGTGAGCTAATGAAGTGTGTCCATGTCAGTGGGTCACACACAGCAGAGGAGCTTCCCCTTCGGTTTAAAAAAGGGAAGTCGGAGTGTGTCATACTATGTAAAGTTCCAAATCCACCACCAAGCTTCCCCTATCTGCTGCATTACAATCACCCTGACCTTATACTATATCTGATATCCATACTATATTATACTGTGCCACATTAGGTGTTACGCTGTCTATACTGTAAAAGAAAAAATTAGCATCACTTAAAATTACTAGAAAAAGCTGCTTAATCAAGAATCTTTTAACTTACAAAATTAGTTCAAAGATTTCCAATGTAAGACAAACACACATTAACATTATCTTATTATATATACTGTATACATTATTATATATATATTTAGCTGGTGTATATTTTTTTGCTATTAACCAAACCACTTTCACTTATCTTTTGTTAATTTTAAAGTATTTTTTACATTGTCCGAATTTCCCCTCTGAGGATCAATAAAGGATTATTTTATTGTCTTTTCAGTATTCAATTAATGAAATTAGGGCTGTGCAATAAATCAATAGCAATATGTATTGCCAATAGACACTGCATCAATAAGAATAAGAAAATTGTCCAATAGAATATCGATAGATTCCCTTAAATGCAGTAAGTGCAAACTGGAATGAAAGCAAATAATGAATACGCCCTGGCTCATGAACAGCATATTCCTTGACAACAGATTGTGCAGTGAGTGAATAAACACAGCTGCTGCCACCCTTTGGTGTACACAACATATCATCAGTCACAACCTACATCTGTTACATCTCAAAAACGATCCACAGGCGGTCCACGATGGAGAGGTACTCAGCAATAATACTGTATCAACAACCATTTAAATTACTACCTGTGTGCCTTGATCCATTAAGAGGTTAAAGAGTTTAAACACATTTTATTTTCCACCTGGTCTTCATTTAAAATAGGTAATTAACAATGATCAATAATTATCGACATTGACTAAGATGAAACTTTTTAATATAATACATTTTTCAGCAATATCAGCCAGCCCTAACTGAAGCTACTGTCCCAACGGTTAAACAATACTGTTCTTAAACCTTCTTCCTCTTAATACATGCTAATACAGTAATAGGTAGGAATCAAAGTATCAACAAACTCAAATTATGAATACATATATGGATTCCCCATTGATCTATTGAATAAAATATATATGAAATATTGCATAAAAATAGAGGGCCGACAATTTCTAAAAGTGAGTTAACTAAGAGTTTCGTTCATTTTGATCTATCAGAATCAGAATCAGAATCAGAAATACTTTAATAATCCCCGTGGGGAAATTACTTAAACAGTGCGTGATGAGTGTAGTACAGAGACATCTTGCCTGACAAACACTGGACTTCAGTCTTGTAGAACCACAGACATCACGGTACAGTATGATCAGTTTTTGCTAGAAGTAAACATGACAACTTCATTCACTGTAATATGATATTTAAAAAATGCACTATTGAGTGGTACAAAATTTGCATGAATGCCCCATGCGAGTCTCCCAAAGACTAAATTGGTAGACTATGCAAATCAGGTAGGAGGCAGTAAGAAGACTGAGATTAGGGGAACTCCACTGAACTGAAACAGAAAGGTCCCATTACTCATCAGAGAAAGGGATTTTCTTTGTTGAGCATGAGAAAATTATGCTATATGATATCAACAGAGGATGATGAAACAATACATTTATAACTTAAAGGGTGCTTCCATGTTTACAGCTTCTCCCCAGCTTTATGGAGTTGGAACCCATTTTAACTAAACATAAAAATAGTTCATTTGTAAACTATAAACTATATCTATGCTATACATTCAGCTGTCTTTTTTTATGTTCCTTGTTGCTTGATTTTTTCAAACCACATCCTGCACACTGTATAAGACGACGTGTGTGAGGAATATATTTTCCTACACAAGTAGACTGCCCCTCATGTAGTTTACAGCGCCATACTTTTTGTCAGTCTGTCTGACAGTGTGTTTACCTCCCTGGTGAGATGGCAGTGTGACATCTATCACAATGTCAGAGCTCCAAAGACACGGAAAAGTGTTGTTTTGACTGACAATTTTATATTTATTAAGTGAATCAGGCCACTATCTCTGTCACACTATTTCATGGCAGGAACAATGTTTAACATGCATGATAACTTTAGCATACTATATATGTGTATATATAGTGACTGGCATCCACACTGAAATTCTGAAAACCCAGAGGTCAGGTACTGCCACCAGTCTGTCCCCACAACCAAGGCTTTGAAGACATTTACGGTCATCACCGTAACTAAAGAGTCAAACTGAAAAGTGATTTAATTATGAAGCCATTTTAAAATTTTAATTGACTCTTCCCAAGCCCCGCCCCTTTTTGCTCTGTGCTCCAACAGATGAGCAAGCCTCGATTAGAACCTTTGGCAACTTTCTCCTTTGCTGTACTTACATTTGCTATGTGCTAGGCTCTTTATTGAAACCAATTTTTAAAGATGATTACAAGATATAATTAACGATTTATGTAAATTAGCTACCTAGTTTACTAGCGTTTTGCTAAGATTAGCTTTCAGATAGTAACTAGGTAATAATTTGTTAGTTAATTAGCTAGCATTTTGCTGACATTAATCAGCTCACTTAAGATGTGACAATACAAATACATGTCGCTTTTATCTTTTAACACTCTCCTTAAAATCTGGTTGTCTTTTCAACATAGATTAGCCTAGCACATAGGACATTTTGCTGTTGAACCTAGAGTACATTCTGTATTATTAGTAAGTGATGTGATGGAATTGTATTTATGTAAGCATACATCCTAGGATGATGAAGGGAGCTAAACTGAAGCAAAATGTTTTAGTTTTTCAGGTAACAGGGCTTCCAATAATAGAAATTACAGGACCAAAACAGATATGGATGAAAATATGAGGTGGCACTGAGCTACATTAAGTAAAAGAACATCCTACGAAGATAAAAAAAGCCTGCATGACCCAGTCTGACAAATCTGTAAATCCCAACCGTGTAGAATCATGTTAAACACAACTAATGACATAACAACCAAATTTGAGCAGTTTGAAAAAAACAGTTTCTATTTTCATCCATTGCATGAAAACATGTGCTCTCTGTTGAGAATCACCGAATCTGTGTACCATCATCATCATCGTGAACACAAACAATCAAAAGAAGAATGTGTTTTTTTGCACAAAGTGTTGCTGAGGTTTCAGCACACTGACTGACTGATTAGGCTCTGGCTGTCTTTGAACTGTCAGAATGTGCAGCAGCCATGTTTCTGTTTAAAAGGACCAGCAACCTTAGATCTGGACTGCTGTCACCGCAGTAACTGCTGCCATGGTGACAAAGGGGAAGAAGGATAGATGCTGAGAGAAAGAAGAGAAGACACGTGCTGTAGTGTTCGATGAATGGTAAATGGTAAATGGACTACATTTAGAGTGCTATTCTACCTTAACGGTCAAAGCTCTTTCACTCACACTCGATGCACTCTAAAGACAAGGTATGTGTTGTTGATGCATCCTGATGAAATGAGCGCTGTAAGAAGCATCATGGTGTACAGTGAACTCATTTTTGCTGCTCTGTGTTTTGATGTGTTATCAACAAGCGCAGCAGTATGAATGCAGGGTTTCCCATAGCGTATTACAGCAGAGACGCACTGCCTTGCCTGAAATCCAGCCGCCTCCACAAAAGTCAGAAGATATTATTACACCTTTGTGAAATACAGCATTAACTTGGGGGGAAAAAAGAGTAGAGGTGCTACATCACACAGCAAAGCCCACATTATTAGCGAGTTGTCATCTGCTAACTAGGGATGTCACAATCTGAGCCCTTTAAAACTGCGTGTCCGACGATACCGAGTCTGATACGTAGGGCTATACCCGACTGAGAATTTTGTCAGTCTAATCGGATTTGGCTCTTCAATATGAATATTTGACTTGGGGGGTTTATTCAGTTAAGCTCCACACTAAACTTCTATATCAGCAGTTCCTGCAGTGGAAATGCAGCTATGGGTCTAATGTTCTAGCCTACCTTTAATACCTTTCTTCATGCTGCCCTCTGTTAACTATCATTCTTCTCAGCTTCCATCACAGTTAGTTTCGTGGTCTCATTTTGACTTGGGCTGTAAAGTTTACAGCCACCATGCTGCCCTTTGTTTGTGTACAATGAAGTACCTAAAAGTGAGTCAACTCGGGGTCTTCTTAACCAGTGATTTGGATCATTGAGTTTTTGGGGGAAGCCCCACTGATATGACGACATGCAGTACAGGTCGGAGTCAAACCCATGGCTGCTGCAGCAAGGACTCAGCCTTGGTACATGGAACGCAAGTTCTACTAGTTAAGCTATAGGGCACCCCTGTAGTCCGACTATTGATAAAAGCACAAAAACAGCGGGAGGGTTGGGTGATTAATGTAATTGGTATATGCCCAAACACTGTGAAACACCGCTAACACTGACTACTGCGGCAAGCCTAGGGGCACAGCAGAATATTTCAGGGTTTTGTTGAGCAATTTCATGGAAAACTGACACTCCTGAATCATCATACTATAGAGTAATACTATAGGATTCACTTTTAAAATCCCAAATCACACAGCTCAAACAATCCTCCTGAATATTTCTGAATCTGCCAACTTGAATAGCGAGAGGAAGAATGTCAGCTCTAAACTGTGGAGCTTAAGACTGACAAACTGGGAGAAGTGAAGGCACACAGCTCCCTCAGTCACAGTCAGATAGCTCTCACGTCCCTCTCACACCCCTATCTGGAGACCAGAGATGTGCATTATGGGAATGTAGGTATTACATATTGTCATATTGTTTTACCCAATATGCTCTGCACCAAGTTGAAGTCAGACACTTAAATGTATTAAAAAAAACATTCAACTGATATTTATATAATAGCAGAACAATAACAGAACTTTATCTGTGATACAAGTGCTAATTTTGATGCATATATTTTGTGGAGCAGTTTACAAGGCTTTAGATTCAGTCCAAGGCATAGTGGGCTATTCCTACTGCCATTCTCCATAACAGATGGCCTATTGGTTTACACTAAAGATTGATCCCTTGCTGTCTAATGCCCCATCATGCTTTTCAAACAGGAAATACAAAACACTACGGAAGAAAGCCTTTATGCCTTTCCATGAGACCACTAGTGCAGCAGCTCTCAACCTGGTGTCTGTGGTGTCTTGGGGGTCCTCAAAAAAATTGGGAATATTTTAATTGTACTCCAATATTTAACTGACAAGAAGTTAGCCCAATGTATACGAATGACTATTTTTTTTATAGGTTGCACTCTTCACTGTTAATCTACCAATCTACAGTATAGACAGTTATGCCGTAACTAAATCTTATGAGACGGGGATCACTGAGACTACAGCTTATCAAATACAGGTCCACAGCCTGGTGGGTATCAGTTTAGAAGTACTTGACACCAAAAAGGTTGAGAAC
>NW_023340257.1:2362586-2370968 GCF_004916995.1 Morone saxatilis | reverse complement strand
CTATTAACCACAGACTAAATGTACCATGATGTTCGACATTTAGATAGATAGATAGATAGATAGATAGATAGATAGATAGACTTTATTGATCCCAAGCTGGGAAATTGCAGTAGGGTTATGCAGAGAGGTATTATCAGTTCTTTTAAGGATCCACCTACAGTAACTTTTCTGGATTCCTTCTCTGGATGAATGGCATTTAATTAGGGGAGGAAGCCAGGAGAGCTCGAGGTGAAATAGTTTGTGTCCAGTTGTCGCTATAGATTCTGCTAGAAACCCCTAACTGTAATACTATGCAGGCCAATATTGATCCCTATGTCCCACAACACACTCAACAAAACCACCTAAGTCTTCTCCAATTTATCTGAAGTTAAAGGTCTCTTACTGGCACAAAACCCTCTCTTCTTGGACTTCTTGTACTGTATCAGATTATTTTCTACAGGATCAGCCATCTATATCTCTATCTAAGCTATTTTGGCGGCTATCTGGACAGCATTCGGCATTTCAGTGTAACTATCACTTCGGAGTAATGATCATGTTCAATAAAACACGGTGTGTGATATTACTGTGGCTTACCTCTGCAACTTTATGGGGTACTCCATCTCCCAGCACTTCCCTGTAGAAGCACTGCTGGGTCATGTAATAGGTGATGCCACTGGTTCTCTTGAAGGCATCTTTCAGCCGCTTCAATTCCACATCTGTGACTAGAGAGAGGAAGACACGAAAAACAGAAGTGATTATAAGCAAACTTGATATGTTCTGTCACTGTTAACGGGGCCTACAGTGGGGCTCGGCGTATTGATGAATAAAGTCCATCACCGGTTCACAAACAAAAAAATACAATGAGTTGAAGAACTAGTGAGAGGTAGGGGTGTAACAAAGTATTGTATCGCAATATTTTGTTTTTTGATATAGTATTGATTCTCAAAAACATTATCGATTTTTATATTAAAAGCTCCAAACACTAGATAGTAGGGCTGTAAACTGAGGGCTATGATGTTGGATGTTACAATGTATCACCTTGCTTCAAGTATCACAATATATATAACCCCTACATCGTGATGCGTATTGTATCACCAGATTCCTGCCAATACAGCCCTAGAATGAAGCGTTCACTCTGACTCCAGGGAAGACAAAGACTGGCGGTGGTTTGCCAGTTGTTGGGCTGACGGAGCCCAGTTGTAAGAAAATATCAGTGCATGAGTACAGTATCGCGATATTATGTTTTGTGATGCTGTATCGATTCTTAAAAATACTGTAGCGATTTTTAATTTGTAGTTTACATGCAAATATTTGTGGCTGATTAATTTTGTGTTTGTGTTTAAACCACCAAACACTACATAGCAATAGCATAGCAGTGTGTAATCTATCTTCAAATCCAGATCAGGCACTCTTATGTAGAAATGAGCCGACTTCTGACTTGATTTATGAGCTCAGTAAACAGTTTCCGGATGAGTTTATGCTCTCAATCTCTAGTTTCAGTCTTCCATACAGAATGATATTCATTTAGTAAATGATGGTCCCATTTAGAGTAAAATAGACCATAAAGCAAGGTATGCTTCTGGTCGTGAGATTGACATGTCATTATTATTATTTGAGTGCTATAAACCATTCCTTTCACTTCCACTGTAGCAAAACATTTTCAAAATTCCCAGCAGAAGAACCCCAAACTATAAGCAAAACTGCACTTGATTAGGCAAAAGGCCATAATGTTTGGTTATTGTGCTTTGGCTAAAACAACCCAAAAATAGTCTGACAGATGCTGCCTTAAATGGACCAGCTGCTTACAGCAGGGTATACAATGCAACTGTGTTGACAAATCTTTTGCACATATTTAAATTTAAAATTTTTACATGCTTACACACACACACATAAAAAACCATTTAGAGGTTTACCACAAACCACGGCCTTGTACTGAAGAATTACCAAGTCATCAGCACCTCGACACTACTGCAGTAAAAGCTGAGTACTGAGTGATAGAGTGTTTGCAGCTTAATGCGTCGCATACACCACAGCTACATGATCAACAAGTCACCAGAAGTTAATCTTTTAACCACAGAGCTGACACTCAGATGATGTGTGAACAATCTGACAGCGATTATGAATGATAATGGATGGTAATAATATGTCAGCCCATAACAGCTCACGTCATATTTCAGCCAGTCAGAGACAGACGCAGAGAAGAACTGACCATTTACATTAAATGATGGGGGCCACTGGGGGCCTTTTTTGTGTGATTCATATATGTATTCTAACTGTTGTTTTTGGTTTGTTTTGTTATTGTTTAATACTTTCAAAAAGCAGTGCAATTGTTTTTCCGATCCAAACTTTCACTATATCCTGAACATGAGACCAACAGTTTGCCATAAAATCAGGTTCCTTTTGACTCTTCCTAGTGATCCTAATGGTCTTTACAAGAATCTACCAGACCTGAATGAAAACAACCAATCAGAGCCTAGAAAGATAGCTGATTTTTGAGTCTCATTCCCAGGGTGTCAAATACAGACACTTTTGGGACTTGTCTCATGTACTACTGTCAGGATGTAGGGAACAGCTTTAATGTAGACTGGTCAGTAAAGTTTATTTATTTGTTTTATGTTAAGTCAATATAAAGTTAATATACCTCATATGTGTGTTGCTGATAGTCCAAACCACAAAACACACAAAAAGAGGTGAAAAAACAAACAAACAAGGTTTGCCTAACCCTAACCATGGCTCTAAAATCGAGATCTAAACCCAGTCATGGAGCTGGAGAATTGCTCTCTTATATCAAACGTATATCTATGTTTTTGGGTAAGAAAGTAAACAGGTGACTGCAGAAAGTGTTGAACTCTCCCTTTAATTCATCAAAACTAGGAAAAAAGTGCTGGTGTATATTATGCTCACGGTGTGAAGGTAAAGTTTCAGAAATGAGAATATGTCCAACACATCGCTGCTCTTCAGCCCCTGGTTTCAACATAATAAAACTAGCTAAACACACACACATTCACTTCAACACACACACACACACACACACACACAAACACACAGAGTTCAGGGTTTTTCCTGTGTGATGGCTTGTGCATCACACAGGAAAAGGTACAGAGCTGTTATCAGCAGCAGCAACAGCCACGCAGCACTTCATATAAACACACATCGTATTGTCCACTGCTGCACTCCGGTAAAGGCACACAGCGTGTGTGTGACACCGGGACGTAGTCCCATCAGCAACAATTACCCTGCTGGCTCTGCTGCTGCAATGAAACACATGCAGCTATATTGTCTCTACATCCAGATCAAACACTGATGGAGCTTTCCAGACACAGCTGCACACACTGCACCGGCTACTGGTTAAACTGGACCGTCACCACTAAGGGCTGGTAGAGATGTGGAGACATTAGTGCTGAAACCACTAGAACTCATAATGATAAATGAATAGGTCCACTGAGCTAACATGAACAGAAACGACAATTTTGACCACTGATTAATAATTTAACCAACTAATTTATTAAAACATACATACAAGATAGATTTGCTGGCAAGAAATACAGCTTTGTTGCTGCACTCTGCTTTCTACAAATATAAAGAGAATATATTCGGGATTTAAGCACAAAATAAGCAATTTAGATGAAATGATTCAAAAATAATAATAAAAAATAAAAATAAAAAAATAAATAAAATGGACTGACATTAGACATTTATTGCTGCCTTGTAGACAGGGTGGCTATAAAATAAAAGCCATGTGTACTGTACAGACTGAAGGTTACAGCAAACAGAATGAAGGCTTTGTGATAACAGGAGCATTTTACATCCCAGCTACAGGGCAACAAATATTGTGTTACAGCTTCCTACCCTGGAGTGTAGCAATGTCTTTAAAACTTGCATTAGAAGTGCTGGAAAGGTTACTGCATTATTACCACAATACTGCAGTATCATGAAGCCTGCTGCGAGGCTGAACTCATTACCATTATCACTACTTTTGTTCTTTCTCTCATTTCACCCAAGCAACCACATCTCTCCATCAACAATGGGGTCACATTACTGTTATGGTGATTCAAACATAACATTTCTGTACACAGTTCGCCATTCAAGATGTCCACAGCACAACAACAACACAATATCACGGTAAGCAATACATATAGAATTGTTCCTGTTCAATGGAAATGCTGTGCAGCATCTTGGGCTCTGATTACAACTGATCAGTACTGTTTCCACACTGTAGCGGCTGAAAACATCAGCATGAAGGGAACTGATGACAACCTTGCATATCGTGTATTCTTGATTGCTATGAAGTGGTGCATGCATGACCAGGGGAGAAATATGGAGTGGAACCAAAGAATAAATATGATTTATGTATGGAAAATAAACAAGAGTTCGCTGATGCTACTCTGCTGACCTTTATTTCTCTAAAATTCAACTTGGATCCTTTTTGATTAGTTTTGGTTCCCCTTTCATTGTTTAGGATTGCTAAGAATTCTAGATAAAATAGAAAACCTTTTTCTGGATTCTGAAGGGGAGCATGGCAGAAAAAGATTTTAAGATTAATTGACCAGCAATGAATCATGACCACGCCAGGAAGTTCTGTTCCTATTGTAACTTACTGCAACCCACCAGTTGCGACCTAAAAGTGGGTCATGGACTGTGTGGTAAAAAAATAAAACCTTTTTTAAATGCTAAGCTATCTGATGTCGGTGTCTGTTCAGTAAAAACACCCCGTTTTATTATGCCGTTATGATGAATTTGAGAGAATCAGCAGCATACAGTCGTGATGTTCATTAATAGAGTAATATGCTCCGAGTGTAGAGATGAAAATATGTGTATATTCCAAAAAAAGACTATATGTGTGTTTACTAGCCATGTGACTGCTGTGTGTGTGTGTGTGTGTGTGTAATGTCAGTCTTGGCAGTGTGTTTTTGTGTTGATGTGTGTAGAAGTTTGATCTAACAGTAACCTCCCTGAATGTGAGGATGTAAATCTGCGTATATTTAATGTTAAAAAGGGTCATGATGACAGTGTATATGGGTTCACTAGCCTATTAGAAAAACACATTTACACCGTGTTTAGGTCGGTTACATGTGACTCTAAACTCTTCTGACACCGGCCTGTAGAGGGCAATAGAGTCCATATACATCACGTTGGGTGGCAACACATTACAGCAATCTACTACTTGTACTGCAAAGTCATGTAATAAATTACAACTGCAAACCTTATAGTTAGAACTACAAAATCAAGCAAATAAAAACTACTACATTATACTGACAATCAATCAACCTTACAGCTGCCTCAACATTTAAAAGTATTACTACCACTGCTTCTTATTAGTGTTTTAGACTTCTAAAAGGAAATCAGTTAAAGATGATAGGTTATACTTGGTGTTTACTCAACATTCACAGCAAGTTGAATATCAAATCTACTTAAATTACTTTTATCCAGCTACAGAAAATGGGTGCTTTGTTTTTAGAGATGGCCCTACTGTCTTTGTCTTAATTGTACTCAAACACAAAAGAATTCTAGCAGCGCAAAAAAACCTAATCCACAGAACAAACTTGTAAAACAAAGACCTTATAATTTGACTTTAGAGTCAGCAAAAATGAAGCTCCGGAGGGGAAAACACATCAAGTGTGTACACGGAACTGGATTGAAATTCTTTTCTCACTCTTCACTGTCTCACATAGTCCAACAACAGCGAAACTGAACATGACCCATGTACACAACAGTCAACATTTGACACTCACTTTGTTCACAGATATACACGCACATACGGTAAATACATATGTACACACACACAGACACACAGACACACAGACACACAGACACTTTGCCCCTTCAATCAAGGCCTTTTGTAAAGTGTATCTTGGTTGGCCTGGTGACCTTTTTTTGCTCTCCACAGTAACCATTAACCACTAATACAGTTCAACTGTATGAGTTGTTTCTCTAGCAGAGGCAGTTTCACTTTGACTGCTGTCAGTTGGCTTTAAACATTCAAAGCAAATGGCCTCAAAGAGCACACTTCTTTTTTCATTCAAATACTAAAAAACGAGTTGTGTTTAATCCAGCAAACTACTCTCCTGCTTGCTTCTCTCTACAAACACTTTACCTTCTTTACTGCCTCACTGTACAAATAAAGTCATCTAAAGAAGCAAATGATGCAAATAAATGAAAAGAAAAGACAGCAATACAGTGTTTGACCCAATTGATGCAACTGAGGTTTGATGAGGAACTGGTGGGTCTTTCAGTAACAGAGCTGTCACAATGATGGGATCAGAATCAGAATCAGTAATACTTTAATAATCCCTGTGGGGAAATTACTTGAAAGGTGGGTACAAGAAACAGGAAAATCAGCTGTTGGTCAGTATTACCACACCTTCTCCTCACTTATTTCCACAATAGAGCATTAAATACATTAGAATGCCCTCATTTTATGAAGTGTGCTGTGGGATGTTTACAGGAGAAGCAGCAAAAGAAGTTCAAGTGCCGGCTGAATGTGTCTGTAACTACTATTCAGGCTTTTCTATGCGGGCAGCGCAGCGGGCCACGTGTGTCCTGTAACTGTATTAAAGGAACAGTTCAACATTTTAGGACATACTCTTATATCCAGTACGCAGAAGTACACTCATGCAAAAAAATGCAAAGCTGTGGTTTTATGGGCATACATACAACACCATTTCCGTGACTTCCTGAAGATTCTGCTTGTTGCTTGGCAACCTGACAGTGACAACAAGTCTCCAGGAAGTCATTGCAATCAGCAAGGAAATAGTCCTACACATAACCCCTTAGCAGTGGTCTGTTCTCTGTGGGCTGACGAGAGGTCGGTAATAAAAACAGCTCCCTTTCCGAAGCAAACTTAACTCTGCTTTGGCCTCTATGAAGACAGATGAGAAGGGTTATGTGCCTATTTAACACTTGCATAAATAGGAAAGGGGGATATTGCTTGCATGGCTACAGAGCGAGAATTGAATTAGAGAGAATGACTGTTGCGTCTGAAGATGGCTCCCTGGGAGGAAAAAGAACTCATAAAAAACAAATTAGAAAAGTCAGAGTCAAAGTCAGAAGAATGTTTTACACCAAACAAAGCAGAGGCAGGCTGAGGCTCACCAGCTTGCTATGCAGGAGATGTTGCTGGTATATGGAGGCACACTCGCAATGCAGTAGGAAAATGTATCTACCCTGAAAAACTGAAAAGAAAACCACTGGTGACTGTTTTTCTGAAGCCATTCTGTTGTTGCTGACTCTTCCTCTTTCTTTAAGATAAATGGAGGAATGTATCATCTCGGTATGTCCTGAGATAACACACAAGACAGGAATCAAGATGGAATAAGGCTTTTTTATAACCATATTGGTTATGTAAGGCCCCATCTATGGACCATGCCTCTAAAACACTGATGTTTGTTTAAAGCTGCATTTCAAGTTCAGTATTGGTTTACTGGATACAAAAAGAGGTTGTCTAAATTCTATTCAAACTACTTTGGACTAACAGAAAAAAAAACACACATACCAATAGTTCTGCAAATTTGCCTCAAATTATAATCCAGTGTGACCATGAGACATAATTCATTCTGAAGAGGGGAGAAAGTACAATCATAGACACGCCAAACACCCCAATCATTAAAAGAACTGATAGCTGAAGCTGGTGCCCCTTTCATTCCAGTGTAAGTCTCTTATTGGGCACATATAACAACAACATTTTTCAGGCTGCTATGGGCTTTTTAGAGCTGTACACTAGAGACGTCCTCTAGCTGAGTCAGCCAACTTCTTGCTGGAAAATAATTTAATGATATGGTTCTTCTCGACATTTTAATTTAGTGGTTCACTGTTTGAAGGCTATTTCTTTTCTATTACTTGTATGATAAAATGGCTTTTTGAGCTAGTGTGGACACCTGACCGCCAATACCAACTGTGGCCATTACGCCAAAATTGGCTCACAGCCCAAGCTGCAACCTCCGTGGCTGAAAAATTAAGCCAACACCTTGTGCCAAAAACTGCAGTTCCTCAAAAGGCCTCTTGAGGCTAGCTGCGAAAGCAAGTCAATGCCCATAAACCCCCATGTTTAAATGCCAAACTTTCCAGCAGAAATTAGCATGTTAAGCTAACTTCCCCCTTCATGACAACTATACGAGGGGTGACTTCTTCTATAACTCATCCGTTTAAATTATATTGAAGGTGTGGTTGCTTTGAGCGACAGGTGGGTGTCATCAAGGGTGGCCAGTTGCTTCCTTCAGGTTTGCCTCAGCTACACCCACACTCTATTTCTGGATTAGTTGGGAGTTATGGGGAGTCAGGCACTGCCAAGATGGCAAAAGTCAGAGTTGACCACACTGAGCTTCACAATGGCTCTTCAGAAACCTATGGGTGACGTCACAGAGACTATGTCCATTTCTAGTCAGTACAAAGACAACACTAACATGT
>NW_023340257.1:2361953-2362486 GCF_004916995.1 Morone saxatilis | reverse complement strand
TGTGAGAAATTAGTAGCTATGCTATGCTAGGTAATGTTAGCAGACTAGCCAGCTAGCTCAATTCTAACATCTGTGTGCTAAACAGGCCACAAGGCGGCCCCAGTCCCTGTAGTAAGCAGTTCTTGGCTCTAGACCAGTGTGTTGGCATGCTAGGCATGAGAGCTGGTTCTTTGGTTGTCGAAACGCAAAGAACTGGTTTGAGATTAGGCACCAGCTCCAAACCAGCTTCCAAACTGCCTTGGTGGAAAAAGAGACTACGCCCATGTTTTATACAGTCTATGTCACAGCCTGGCGCAGATCCTGGAGGCTTTACACTAACTAGCTATGGAGATGGATTTCCCATTTACAAACAATTAAGGACGTGCACACAGCCAGAGGGCAGACACACATTGGTACAACAGAACAGCTTCAGACATTCAGAAACAATGGAGCGAATAAATCTGTGGGGTGCCCCTCCATCTTTTTCACCACTGGGGTGCGCTTTAAAAAAACCTTTAACCCCCTCAACTGCACCAGTGGAGCTGCTCAGTGGC
>NW_023340257.1:2358892-2361903 GCF_004916995.1 Morone saxatilis | reverse complement strand
GGCAATGTGTCCCAGAACAGCAGGGTTTTGCTAAGACCCTACCAAATATGCATTCTGACCTGAACCTATCTATAAGCGGGCAGCATAAGCCACCCAATTGGAGTGCAGGACTGATTAGTGTCGAAGTGCTGAATCACAGGCTTTAGCTACCCTGCAGGCAGCCAATCACACACGTGGATCAGCAGAGCGCACAAAGCTCCAGCAACAGAGAATAGAGCACCCTTGTGCGTCATTTAAGGTAGGAGCTGACTGTATTCACAAGACAAGAAGCACAGAATCTTCTGTGGGGACGCTGCAGAAGCACATCAGCAGCCTTCCTCCTCTCTAATGCCACATTGTCTGCAGTAGAAACCTTATCTCTCAAAGATTTACAACACATATTCATCTTCGCTAAATCACAGTTATGGTGTAGCTTGTGGAGGAGGCTTTTTTGAGTGCTCAGTCTCTGTATTACAATTAAGACTGGGTGACATTTGAATTGTTTTGACAGTAGTGCCAATATGATACTTGTGCTTTGATTTGCCTTTATCTCCCACACTGAAGAGTAACAGAGCTAAAACTCTTAGTTGATCTATTTCTGTATCTTTGATTAATCATCGGATTCCTTTTCTAAGCAAAAACACCAAACATTCCTCAGTTCCAGCTTCTCAGTTATGAGGATTCTTTTTATTGACTTATCTGAAATTCTTTGGGTTTAGGACTGTTGGTCGAACAGTGTTTTGTTTTCAAAAGGGATCAATTTTTCTATCATTGAGTAAACTGACAACCTCTGACTAAGGGATATACTTCATGGATATTTCAGATTATATTCAACGTACAACAATAACAGCACAGAACTGAAAACATTTACAAAAATCTCAAACAGTGAACACAATAACTGCATTAAGTTAGTGTAAAAGGAGAGATTTGAATAGATATTGAGCAATTATTTCCTATGAATATATGTATTTTCTTGATAGTTTTAGGAACTTTTGATACAATTCCTGTCTCCATTATGTATTCTACAATCTTTAATGATCATACATACTTAATAGGTGTTTTCCTGTCAATGTTAGCCCTTTGGTTGGCTATGTTGGCTCGGTGAATATAGCTTGTGTTCAGGTCAAGCTTATATCTTAAATAATCATCTAAACTTTAAGAAAAATTGATACCCAGCATTAATTCAAATTCATTAAGAACCCTGGGTGAGGTTAAAAGGTTAAGAAGAGGCTCAGTGCCAAACTGTTTAAATGTGAGTGATCGTGGAATGCAGTTTCCCATGAACTACTGTACCTGTTAATACCGTTTAGCCAACTTGTACACATTTGGTCTCCACTAAAACTCCATTAGACTAATATATTACACTTTCTACAATTAGTATCGTATTCAGTCTTAGTGGAATGCATTAAACGAATCTGCTTGCTGGCATTACAGATTGGTTTTCATTTATTATCTCCCCTGGTGATATCTCATAGAGCTTACTTTATCTCAGAGTGGTGGCTTTGTCTGGTTTCAGTCCTTTTGATCGAGCCTGTGGGAAAGTTCCAGAGAGACTGTACAGCTTTCGCACCAGCACACCTTTTCCCAGCATTTATCAAACATGTACACACCTCTAATAAAAACAGTAAAGCACAGCGTGTTGGTTACATGTTAATCATGTAGCCGTGGCAGCCTTCTGATTGTGCATCTGAGCGTGTGCAAGTGTCATAAATAACCAGGAGTCCAGTGGCGAAGGTTGATTATTTTGGCTGCATGTTGCACCTTCACTCCGGTGAACCCCGTGCTCACTCAATCTCCACAGTGACACGGTGGTTAATGGACAGCCTGCTGACAGTTCAACCAGAGCCAGCCGTCCATCAGTGAAGCTCCACTGGAAGAAGGTGGAGAGAACCAAGCAGCCATGCAGCCAGCCTATGTACAGCTCACTACTGTCCTCTATTTAACATCTGTTGTTATCTGCACAAAGAGACCGGGGCCAGCAGAGACTGTGTTTGAAGTACATAATACTGAGATTGTATTTCAACTATTTTTTCTTTCATATACAGTAGGGGCCAGAAAGAGACTCCACAATGCGCTTGTCGACTCCAGCAGCAACTCCATCTTAACAACTGTTCAACACCCAATTAGAGCAAAATGGCTTTTCCTCTTGTTTTATTTGAGTCATTCCCAAGGCACAAAAGCAAGGATTAGAGGAAGAACTGAAAAAACAGTATTTGAATAGAAAGGGTTTGTTTTCTGGTTTCCTATCTTGTTATAATCACCTGACACAACCCCTCAGAGTTATCTTACAAATTCTTGTCCTCACACTGGGAACCACTGACCGAGTGCTGTGACCATAACCATACGGCCACAGCCATATGATGGCTACATCACGGCTTACTTCCCCCATCTATTGATAGGAAAACATTCATCGTCTTGTTTGTTCATGTAGGTCATACAGAGGCATCAGTAATACATTGAGACTGTTTCATAACCAGTTAAAAACGCCTTGTAGTGCGTTTAACTGCTGACACAAAGGGATACGATGCTTCTTCACCGTGATGAGAAAAAATCTATAGCATCACTGGCCCACACCAGATGATAGTTACCATTATGACAGTTTCACGAGACCATGTGACTGAAGCAAAAGGTTCCCAAATAGCCATCCACCGTACCAAGTGACTTGTGCTGGAACCATTAGTTGATTAATTGTAAGTTGATCACCAGAAAACTTATCGACAGCAATAGTGATAGCTGATTATTCATTCGTCATTTTTTCTGACATCATATGGATTAATGAGAGCAGCAGAGATGGAGATGATTCATGATTTAAATTGTGCATGCTGGAATGGATAAAATGTTAGTGCTGATCACTCGATGGTATAGTGAAATGCACAGCTGTCGACGCGCGCCCGCGCGCTGCTGTACCTGTGTCTAAAGTCATTATTGTAGTCACAATAACTCTAAAACTAATTCGTAGATTTGTCTGCCAGGTGGCGGCGGAGTTTAAATGCCATTCTGAGTTCATGCGTTTTGGTTACAGAACCCCATAA
>NW_023340257.1:2308522-2358792 GCF_004916995.1 Morone saxatilis | reverse complement strand
AAAATGTGTAGTTTGTGAATTAGTGAGAAGAAGTGTTGTATTATACTGCTGACACAACTTGATGACAAAATAGTACTAGCAGATAATAGCAAAATTGTTACAATTAGCTGGACAAACGGGGAGGGAAAACAAAGCGGTCCACATCATGGAGAACACTTTATGTATTGTTGACGCTGTGATGCAATGGGTGTATTCTTGGACACTGGGCTGCATTAACTGCAATGGTTACCATTCAGTGCAGGGCAAACAATGGGTCTGATATCTGCAACTGCCCCAACACACTCTCCACACGCTCACACAGCCTTCGGAGAGTGTGGGATAACATACAATAGTTACTGCCAGATACACAGCATCCTTAGCTTTTCTCTGTCGTACCGTACACACACATGCACATTCACAGCAGGTTCTCGGTGCTGAACCACCTTACTAAATTATTGTGGCATGGAAGCAGCCAGCCTGCAAAGCCCTTCTGCTGTGACTCAGTGTTTGCTGTCCTATGAAATAATCTGGGCCCGGCTAGCCCGTTGCTACCAGCAAGACTGGAAACACCCAGGCAGGAAGCACCGAGGCGCCGGGAGCAGCATGCAAATACTGAACTCAAGTGAGCCCTGGTGACCTTCTAATTCATGGGGAACTTTCAACAGAAAACGCCTGCAGGCAGGAACATACACGGAGCGCTGTTCTTAAAAAGCTCATTTCACCTGACACCAAACCTTCAGCATGAGGCTGCGGTTTAATGGGATTAAACAACATAAAACAACACTCTTAGTTTTATTTTCAGAGTCAATCATGAATTGATTCTGAAAATCCTCAGAATTATACCATATCCCCTCTGTTTGTTTTCTGCTGCAGGCTGTAAAGTCCAGTGGCAGTAATATCTGCAAAAATGAATTACCAAACAACAACAATAACAACTGGGTGCAATCAAGACTTTTAAAGGATTCAAATTTTCACATTCACCAGGACAGTAGCATATAAAGTGTCAGAAAATGGTGGGTAATGTTGATCAGTGTTTCCCCAAACCCAAGGTGATGTCCTCAAAACAACCTAAAGACATTCAGTTTACTCCCACAGGGGACTAAAGAAACCAGAAAATATTCACATTTCAGAAGATGAAATCAGAGAATTTGACATTTTTTCTTAAAAAAAAAAAGAAAATAGAAATCAATTACCATAATAGCGCCAATTTATTTAATAGCTGGCAACTAATCGATTACACGACTGATCGTTGCATCTCTACTGCGTACAGAGAATGTTTTGACAGTAGGAAAAGCACAGGTGTACATACTAAAATGAATGAGTTTCAGGCTCCTGGTATTGTTCATGCTGGCTCACTGTCATGACTTACAGAGACACTTTAACAGAACAGAGCTCTTGTTAATGTTATTAGTAACACATGGGCTTTTCCTATTATGACAAGGCAATTCAAATCCAATGGCCTTGTAATAATAGGAATGTGTGTGCTAAGAATTGGTACCAATCTGGGCCTATTTTAATGAATCTGTTCAAATAAACCTGCCTGTTTCAGCTTTGTGTTGCAAGACTGGTCCCTTTTACAACAGTTATTCTTGCTAGGTGTCATAGCGAATGTTATCCACAATTTACAACCGAAATGGAAGCTACCATGGAAGCTACAATAAGGGTGAGAATGATGGGAGCCCTATAGCTATTGTGTGACCATAGAAAAATATCTATCGTTTGATATTACGCTCTATTGTTTATTTAATTTCACACTCTTTACGGCAATATTTGGACGACGCTTTGGACAGCGCCCCAAAACAGTGTCACATCATCCCAATTTTAATCATTTTCTCAGTGAAAATTAAGTATGTCATGCAAAAATAATATTCACACACTAATCTTGATTCACATCGCAATATCTGTCAAAATAATCATGCAGCCTTAGCATGGATGCACATGTGCATGAAGACAAAACAAACAAACATGGGGGAGAGTGAAAGTGACACAGAACAGGGTAATTCTCAAAAGGAGAAGGGGCTACTTCAGGTATGTGTTGTGGCTTTTATTGTTGTTTACAACTATAATTGAAGAGAGTTTTCTATTTATCTATTTATATTTTAAATAGATTTTGATAAAATGAAAAATGTAATCAAATATGAGTTGGTAGTTTTTATTTGTCAGGTATACAATAAAATATAGGCTTTTTAATGCAGTCATTCATTGAATTTACAGAAAATGTGCTATATCGCGATATATGTATCTTTATCTGGATATAAAACGACCTATATCTGGATATGAGATTTTGGACATACTGCAAGAGCAATTTCTGCAAGCTAATATGAAAGCTACTTACAACACAACCAATGTAGTCCACACTGATTGTAGATCACTGAATTGTGCGCTATAGGGAGCTGGGTTATTTGGGTGAATATACATATTGCATCAGATTCAGTCTTGTCATAGCATGTACAGAGAACTTCTAATGAAATGATAATATAGACAGCAGTTGTAGTGCAGCCACAGTTCTGAATTCCAAAGCTTAGTGCACTGCGTTGTTGTACGGGGAGAAAAGCAGAGTAGAAAATAATACACACTCTATTGTATCTTTGCTAATACTAAAGGCTTAAGACTATGTGCTATTGATTACCAGTTGCAGGACGTCTGGGACTGAAAAGACTGAGTAACTCTGAGATTAAAGGAGCCCGTTCAGCAGCCTGTCAAACTGGGGATTAAATGTTAAACTGATAAAATGTTAGTCAAGGAAAAATAAACATTGCAGTCATCTAGAAAAGCACATTCGTATGTATTATAATGTTGCTTGCACCGTAGTGTGTGTATCATTCAATATTTCAGGGTCATATGCAAACATAATGCATGAGGCTGCATGGAAACAACGTGGGTTCAAGTGTATCCTGGACAGTGCAGCTATCTATGGCCAACCTAGAAATACACTATTATGACGCCGCAATCTACCATGCAAATTTACAACAATGTAAACGACAGCCTGCCCATGTTTCCATAGCAAACGCCCTACTGGGAGCCTTGGCAGCGGTGGACAAATTTACATCCAGAATGCAAAGTGGCGGTTTACCAGCCCGGTTGATAAGGCCCGCTGACGTCTACCAGAAATGCAAGGCTACGCAGTTCTCAGGTGACTGTTAGGCTGTGTGTCAGGGCAGTCAGACTGATGACCATGTTTGTTGCATAACTAAACTATGCAGTGGTCAACCACACGCAGGTTCAAAAGGCCCATGAAGGTGTTCTCAGGGACTTTCTAGGAAAACCTGACTGATAGGAACAGATGGATACAACCTGTTGAAAACATTCATATATCCGTATACATCTTCCCCAGGCCTGCCTATACAAATATACACTATGTTTGAATAGGCTTCAAAAGCTAACACTGGCTATAAGGCACAACAGGTCTCGCAGAGGGGTTCAACAACTGACATTTTTAACCAGGATTTCTATGAGCACAACATTTACACAAACGGGTGGTAACACTGCCAGGTCTTACAACATCACGCAATGCAACACAACAGCTCCACAATCTATGGCTTCATAATTACCATCAAGGTGAGTCAACACTTCTGGCAAGGACAGATAGGAGTTCTGTCAACTGAACATAATATCAGGCATTATCTGCTGCAGGTCCATACAGTCAGCTGCTGCCCCTGGAAGTATTCTTTCTTCACCATAAATTGCCATTTAAAAGGAGATTATTTTACACATTGAGCTTGATGTTACTCAACACTGAATCACACCAGCCTTCTGGATCATTTCGCAACACCTCAAGATTATAAATGCTTCATCTTGTTTCTTAATTCTTTTTGTTTTGTTTTGTTTTGTATCAATTTCGTAAGCGATTGAAGGACACAATGAGCGTAAACAGCTGCCCATGGCTTTACAATGAAAAGCATTTCAGGAACAAACACTGCACCAGAACTGAACCAAAATAAAGAACTGGACGTATTTAAACTTCTGTTCTCCACAGCTCAACCTCTAACTCTACACTTCCCATTACCCTTGCGAGCGTCCCTGCTAATTCAATATTTGGACTTCAGTTGACTTTTCTCTTTAAGTCATGTACACAGTCTTGTGCCTTTGACTTTATCGCACATGCTGATTTTGCAAACCAATGATCAACAGGGACAGTTTCCTGCCCGTTTGAGTAAATGTTCAATCATCCTGTCATTTAACTCACTCTTTGGGAAAAGGGAAAAGGACTTTCATCTCTGAAATTCTGGACAACATATTCCCCACTCTGCCCACCTCTTTGCCTTGTTACAACACAGATCTGTTAAATCTCTGCTCTAATTAGAGACCCTTTAGTGATGGATTTCTTATATGCTTATACACTTCAAAATTAACTTTATTGTCCACCGGCAAATACCGGTAAAAAAAACGGTAATTTTGTGTCCATCTATAAAGGTTGATAAAATTCAGAGAACTGGTGCAGCAGTATGGTGACATCCACATACCCAATGTTTCAAGCAGCCACACTGATTATGTTCTAAATGACTTCAAATTGGCTACAACATTTCATTTCTTATCCATTTAAAGTCTTTATTAGAATTCATTTCACCATCCCAGTTTGTTCTATTGAAGAATATGCTCATCTCAGAGCCTAAGCAGACTTGGGTAACCTATTTTGAGTGGACCCAAATATCTCAACCAAAAGTACTACATTTACTCTAGACATATGGTACTAATCACACAGCGCTGCAGTTAGACACTGTAAACAAAGTGAGCCGAGAGTGGACGACCAACCCTGCAAATTTAGGCTTGAAGGAAGTCTGAATGAGCCTGGGTTTACTACAGGAACACATCAAAGCTCAACCTTTCCCAACAGGATGCTCCCTAACTATTATCCTGCTGGTGTCCTCAGAGCGAGCTTACATGAAAACTGACCCCGTAATTGCTGCAGTCGAGCCTACTGTGGGAATTAGAAAGGCTGCCATGTGACTAGTCAGATAAGGCTGGATGGCTGGATAATTCCACCGCCTGCGTCTGTGTGTGGGGGTGTGTGTGTGTGTGGTCACATGTGATCATCAGAGTGGGAATGGCAATCAGCTTGAGGAATGTCCACACCACAACACAAGGAGCTGATAGTGAAAAGAAGCCATTTAGGCAATAGAGGCGATGAGGAATCCTGGTATAGCTGTATAGCTGTCCTGGATGAATGTGTAACAGCATCTCTGGGCTGACAAAGTTCAGCTGTTGCCAACCCAACCCAGGGAGTAAAGTGCAACAGGAAGGCCATGAGAGAGAACATCTCCTATGTGCTTCCTGATAAATGCTCCCTACTTCTTACATAAGTACCACTGACTGCATCAATCACAACAGAGCTTTACCCAGCGCTGTGCATGCTGTGTCCTATCTAGATGTACTCCTATAATAACCTGATCTGACAGCAAAATGCTCTCATAAAAAGGCACCTTTGACTCCACAGAAGGTTCAGTAAACAGGCCTATGAGACCCTGCTAGGTGTTTATCAGAGATCAACCAATGGCTGCTCAAGTTAAAAAAAAATAAACTGCCCACGAGCTAAATTGTGAGGCAGAATGCAGCGACAGCAACGTGAAGCACATCTGTTTGTTGTTCCGCCAAATGCCCTGACCGCACGGCTAACGCTAGCTAACTCCTGTGTACAGTTCAGTAGAAGCAACCTGACAGCCCCCTAGCACAAACACCGACGATAAGCGTTAGCCCCGATCACATGGCTAGGTTTGAAATCCCCCAGACGAAAGCTAAAACAAACAGTCTGGAGGCATTCCCCTCTGGTAACTTAGCTGTAGCGACCCAGCTAAATGACAGTCTAGCGAGTAGACAAGTAAGCTAGTAGCTGCACAGACATGAACGTCACTCAACGCTAGCTAACGCTGGCTAAGGTGATGTGGGCTAAGCTAAGTGGCTCACTTTAGCTGAAGTTATCACGCATTAAAGGCTGCCCACAGCTGTTTTGGCAAATACTGTCAAGCCAGCCCATCCCTCCTGGTTAGCCAACACTAGCGCCACAAGCAAGGCTTTGGTAGACGTGGTGAAAACGTCACGCCAAGCCCAGTCTAAAAATCTGTAAATTTTACGTGACCTTGCTTATAAGCGAAAGCACACACCTCGTAAAACACCTGCAGTACAATTTCCACATTGCTATGTGGAATTACTCAATTCGGGTTGTGTACAGAATCAGCAAAACGACGTTTATCTACAATGTCTTAAAACTTTAATGGCTGGGAAACGTTTCCTACTGCAGCCCAGCTGAGTGTTTTGGGGAAAGGCGACTGCGAAAATACATACTTGGCTATTGTTTAACTTAACATATAATTAAAATCCATGACACTTTCTGACATTTTTCTTTGCCGAATTAAAAAACGGATACCAGTGGTTCCGTGGAGGCCATGTGTTATTCTTTAACAGGTGACTACCTTATTCAATAACAAATCCCACTTAAACCGCTAGATTTTAACGTGTGGTCAGGACGTCCTCCCCTGATGTACCGGGCTAGCCTAAAAGCTGACAGTTAGCTAAGCTAGCGCAACTGAGGTGGATTTAGCCCTTTGCTTTTCGGCTTACCTCTCTTGACGGCCTCGTCATACGACAGGAATCCTATCCTCGACTCTTTTGCCCCCATGCTCCCCTCATTTCATTGCGATGTGAGGAAAAAAACCGTTATGAACTGAGTTGACCGGGACTGTTTGTCGCCTTCTCGGTTTATTGTGAAATGGGTTCCTGGTGGTGTGTGTATGTGGTGAACGGGTGAATGTTTTCAGCGACGCCTCCATTCTGTCACATGATCTGACTCCACAGGTCAGTTGATCGGATCCTTCAGACGCTTGTAAACACAACCGACATGACACACGAAAACGTTTTATTTTGACCGCAATTAAGTCATAAAGTTTTCCCTCTGCTCTTGCAGATTATAAAAATGTATTTTGACTCATTATGCGCTGTCATACTCGGCTGTGTGAGCATGTGTTAGTGTGAGGAGTGGAGGTTGTAAAGAAGTACTAGTAGCACCATCTTGTGGTGACTCTGCTACATGACACCAGTTTACACCCTCCGCAGCGTCCTCCAGTGCCAGTTAAACCTAAACCTAAAGCAGGGGCTCCCAACCATTTTCCTTAAGGGCCCCCTGCTATCATTGAGTAGACTGACTATATGTATGCATTATATTCAATGCATAACAATAAAAGTACAGGACAATTGTAAAAGGTGAACACAATAACTGCAGGAAGTTTGTACAAAATTATTATTATTATAGTAGATTATTTCCTGTAAATATTGCATCAGAGATGAGTTCTTGCTGATATTTTTAAGAACTTTTTATACAATTGTCTGTCTGTACTATTTTAATTTTGTTTTGCTTTTTGTATTTTTTAATAGTCATAAATACTTAATAGGCTTCTTTTTTGACAAATTCAGTGTTCTCTTTCTCTTTGTCTTTCGTTGTATTGTTGTGTGATGTTTTAACTGCATACTTAAATGTAGGATGATGAGATATATGTATATTTTTAAAGTTTTCCTACATACCTGAAAATCAAGAAGGCCTCGCAACCCCCTTTGAAGTTTTGATAAACCCCTGTAGGGGTCACGACCCACAGGTTGGAAACCACTACTTTAAAGTTTTCAGTATAGCTCTACAATCTATTATTATTATCAGGTTTGGAGAGTTGCTTCAAAAATATCATTTGATACAATTACTGATTACCTTTTCAAATATTAGTCAGTATAGTAATCTAATCCAAGTATGAAAATACAATGTATCCTGATTACATAACTCAGTTACGTGTAATCTGTGACTCAGACACAGGATTATGACATTGTGTATAGGATATAAAGAAGTCATGTTAGTTGTCATGTTAAGTTGTCACTTAACAGTGGCTGAATATAGTGAACATACTGAAAGATCAGTCGTCTCTACCACCACCTCAAGGTCCAGACCCATCAACTACTGCAGCCTCTTCACCATCCTCTTCTTCGTTTCCTGAACAGACAACCCGGAGTCCTTTCTGCTGCTTTTCATTTGGCAAACAGATCAGCCATCCTTCTGTAGGACATGTTGGTCCAACTGCATTTATCACAATGTATTAAATGATCATGGATTGGTTGTGTGGCAGAGAAAATGCTCACAGGACACAACAATACCATGTGCTCTTCTTGTCTCAATGTGATGTTTAAAAATATTGTGTGTTAAGTTCTGACAGTGATCACTTACTGTATTGGTTTTACACTTGATTGCTTTGGTACAGCAACAGTAGATCTTATTGGCTGTCACAGGACTGATAATCTGTGAATAAAATCAGTTCCTCTGGCTCATTCTAGTGATCCTAATGGCATTAACAAGAATCCAGGTTATTTTTAAAAAAGCTACTTCCTGCAGCTTTAAGAGTACCTGAGGGTCAAAATGACACCAATACACGATACCTTCACTCATTTGAATGTCCAAAGGAACATGTCCATTTCATCAACGTAGATGAGTAAAGGGAAAGTCTCTATTGCCTTTACTGTAGAACAACCAGGACAGTGAATCATTCCTGCTGATTAAACATTTCTGATGTAGGAAAAAGCCAATAGGCAGGTTGTTGATATATAAGCTGCAGTTTGAATACAACAGGGAAGTTGTGCTACAGATGAACACACATTGGATTTGGATCTTTTGAATGAACACAAGTTGTACATTAGGTAGTAACACTGATTTTATACATGTAGCTGTTGTCACATGACCACCATGTGCAAGATGGATGAATAATGAGTACATTTATTATTAAATGAAGCACACAGATAGGAATATATCCAATTCAATCTCTGTATTGTTGTAAAAGTCAGAACAGATTCAAATCTAATATTCCAATTCAAAGCAAACACAGCAGTTTAGATGGCATGTATGGGCTGTGGGAGGAAACGCAGACACGGGAAGACCACAAGTGTTAATCCCTGAGCCAACCAACCTCAAAACATCTGGAACATTTCCAACATATCTGAGTTTATCAATCTGTACTCACTAAAATATATGCAGCTATTCTGTCCACCTCCATTGACACAAATGGAGACGGACAGAATGTTAGAAACAAGCTTCATTATAATGGAGTTTTTAGATGGCACAGGTCGGCCTCTCCAGCTGCTCAACTGACCGCTGCTTCCCGGGCTCTGTGGGGATTGGTCCTTTCAGAGGTTAATGACAAAGTGAATAAGTGCAGACACTCTGGAAAATCAAGGGCCGCAGGAAGAACACAAACACACATGCAAAGAAAATACAAATACAAAGCTACTAATACTTCCTGCTCACAGTCAGTGTTATTAGAAATGCAGCTGCAGCTGCAATGTCACTAACACCACTGACACATGCCGCTAATGCTCATATCATTACTCTCAATACTGCCTGCATTCATTTGGAAGATCTTCTCTACATTATCTCATTATTAAATAATATTATATTGGTAGCTCTGCTGCTGCCAGTGGTAGCACACGGTAGTACACATAATACATGTTTCCTGTTGTTCACACACTAGTTTATATTTCTAACACTGACCTGGAGTTTAATACTAGACAATACTAGGTAAAAAAGGATTAAATGAAACATTGCCCTGAAGCTCTTTCCCTTTTCGATAGGCTTTTTTCAAAGATCTGTCAAATTAGGTTTTTTAAGAAACCGTAGAGACAAAATGTTGCAATACTTAACATTACTTATGTACGGCTAGGATTTAAAATAAATATTTTGCTGTTTTTTTATAGATGTTTTAAATTAACTCTAAAAGAAATGCACAGTAACAGTGTTGGACTTGTTACTTAAAAAGGTTTATTTATTACTCATTACTCTTTTCAGAAGTAATAGTATTACTCCCTACCAACAGTAATTAGTTACACTACTAGTTACTAGAGAAAGCAATGTTATTATTACTAAAATTACTATTATTATCAAACCAACTGCTTTCCACTGGAGAATAAAGACTCACAAATCTATGGTTTCATTTTGAATGTCCTGAACCAGCTGTACACTGAAGCTTTTAACAAACATTACTCAAACAGCAGTGAATAGAGCATATGTGGGGAGTATCTTCAGTGTCAGATTCATACACATTTAGTGCACTAGTGAATATTTCTTGCAGCAGGACAGAGTGTGTAGGACTGACTCCAAATGAACTACAGTGTGTGTGTTACAGTGTGTGACTCATTGATGGTTTTTAATAGTTGTTGGACAGAAAGAGTTGGGAATATGTAGAATGTGTTTGAGTGGCGGTGGAATTGCCACTAATTATACTGTACCTGCTGATCCAGCTAGCCCCGCCCCTTTACCTGTGAGGGGTCCTACATCTCCGGACTGAGAGGAGAATCCACCACGCCAAAACTTCCGCCATCACTTCCTGTGCGATGGCCAGTGGAGCCCAGGGGGGCATGTGCACAGAGGGTCTGGGGCCACTGAACACCACTTCAACCTCAAAATAACCCTCACTGAGTCTGCGGCGTCTCGCCTGCTGCTCCCTCTGTCCCCTCCTCCTCCTCCTCCTTTCCCGAGCCTGTTAGAGAGATGGACAGAGGACAAAAAGGAAGACACTGGTCATACTAGTTCAGTAAGAAGAACGAGACAAGTCATTCGGGTTGAGGAAGAGTGTGGAGGTCACTCTGGAACACAAACATCAAGACCATTCACAAGTCAGTGACATTTTCTAAAAGGAACAAAACCATTCAACTTATTTATTGTTAAATGCTGTGCTGTCACAATGCCTTCTGGGAATCTTCACTCATTGATTTCCTGCATTTTTTCAAATATTACTATTGGCAACCTCCCCACAGGGCAGAGTGTTTTGGGTGGACTACTCACAGTCCGGTGCCGGGCAGCCTGTAGTGCTCCACGCTGTGGGCCAGAGGTGGACTGCTGGGGCCTGGGGCTCCTCTCTGGCTGGACAGGGCTCACCCGTGGGCCAGAGGTGGAGGCGTGGGGGCTGGAGCTCTTCTCAGTGCAGGACCTTTTTTCTGCAGGCTCCACGAGGGCTCTGGGACTGCTCTCCTGCTCCCTCTTCCGCTTGCTGTTTTCCTGTTAGAGAGATGGAGAGAGAAAAAAGAAGAAATCAGGTCAACCTCGTTCAGTTTAATTCCTTTCAGACTGACGCAGTAGAGTCGGATACATATTTGGCATCAAACTGAACTGTGATCAAGACAGGACAGAGCAGTAATCAATCTCATTGATTTTTAATGTTCACAGCGTTCCAATGGTTACTTTTGTGGTGTACTCACACTCCCTTACCTTGTCCAGTCTTATAGAAATTTCCTACATTTTCGTGAAGCACTTAAAACAACCTCCAGTGAAGGAAATTATTTGTGCAGTGTATTAAAATACACAAATATTCTACAAACCTTAGTTACATTATGAAATGTAAAGATTATTAATTATTTTGACATTAGACATTTGAAGTAAAACTGGAAAAAGACAGGTCTAATAATCTAATGATCTGTGCAGTGTCTGGTACATTTGTCTCCTTTGCTGGAATTCAGATGAAATTAAATCTAGCTGGAAATGATTGTATCAGCTCTTTGCTCAGTAGATTTTATGTACATAAATGTGTTCAGGAGTTTAGACTTTAAAAGGCTCTACTCTTAACAACTGCCTTTGGTCCTCTCCAGATACTGCAAGGCAAATATTCTCTAAATATATGATATGATGCAGTCTAACAGTCTCAACTCCAGTCAAAGAAAAATGAGGAAATTATTAATGTGACATTTTAGCCTGCACTGATAATACTGCAGGTATTTACTTAAGCTAAATACATGCTTTTATAGGGAGATATAGAGAATTTTATTAGCCTCAAACAGTGTTTAAAATCATTTAAACATTCAGTTTTCCTGTTCACCTAATTACTTACTTATTTAGCTAACTGTTAGCCAACTTAAGTTACACTATTTGTGCTTCTGAACCTTAAACATATGCAGGGTGTCTAACAAAAAGGCTTTAACACTTTAAAAATGATTTACTTACTTTTGTGTACTTTTTGAAATTTGAATTATTCACACTGAAATCTGATTATTATTATTATTTACAGGAAATTTGTTAATTTGAACTTGCGACTCTCGTTGGCTAATATTAATGTTAGCTAACAAGCTAATTACCAAACCTTTCCAGAAGGTCTGTTATTTAAAAAAGTCTTTTAAACGTTTTTAAAAGATTTGAAAGGATTTATTGTCCTTAAACTACATTTGAAGCAGAACATGAAACATATTCATGGTGTAATTTCAGGTTCAGAGACAGATTAATAGTCAAACAGATTACAGAGATGAAGCTAAATGGAAATCCAAGGGTGCCCCACAGTGGAAATATCTAGTTGGCTGACCAAGTTGTTAGCTGTAGCCCTTTAGTTTGTCTGGAGCCCTTTCAGATACGCTGCTGGATCTTATGTCTCCTGCTGTAGTGATTAGTGAACACATTTATATTAAAATGTTCATTACTTATCTGACATGTAGCTGACAACTTCTTCCCAGAAGGTCTGAAAATATAGAAATATCCTAACGTACTACAAGATTATAAAATGTGAAGTTAGGGAGTAAGCTGTAGGTAGTTTACTTTGGAACAAACAGAAGTTCAGGGGAAAAAATGATCAGAAGGGGCCCCTGGTTAGCTCACCTAGTAGAGCTGGCGCCCATGTACGGAGTTGCTGCAGGGCCCAGGGTTCGAATCTGACCTGCGGCCCTTTGCTGCGGGTCATTCCCTCTCTCTGCCCCCCCTTCCTGACTATCTTCAGCTGTTCTATCAATAAAGGCAAAAAAGGCCAAAAAAATATATATTAAAAAAAATAAATAACACACTGTAGGCCTATAGCCTACCATTAGTGTTTCTCAAACAGGGAGCGGGCCACTTCTATGGAGGCCGCCATGTTGAACCACTAATGTTTCTACAGTAGCCTTAGAACAGACAAACCAAACATTGGCTCTAGATAGGACCTTTCACATTTTTGAGAGTTTTGTCAAACAATGTATTTTACATTAGATTTGTTTTGTCCATTTCTTTTTCCATTTGAGACTGCTTGGATTCTGATGTTTTCTTCACACTGTATGTATGTTGACAATTTAAAATCAAAAGGGTCAGGTTAAACTCCTTGTTTTTATGTTTGCCCCGCCTACTTACGCCCCCACCAATGAGGGCATGCAATTGGTTTCACAGCAAGGGCTTAGCAAAAATGGTTTTATTTTGGCTGCCCCTTTCACGTTTACGGGAAGGTTCTCCGCCAGACTCCATTATAAAAAGCACCAATTTAATCTAGGCTGACTCACTGACGAGGTAAACTTCGTAGAGCAACGCTGTTTAACGTCTATTGTTTTATTGAGTTTGGCGTTACGTTCTGTGCGTACGACAGCCTCGTCAGCTTCCCACGTCACCTAGTTGATAGAAACATGACAGCGCACACACGTTACGTTACAGCACGTTTCCAGCCACAGTAGCTGACTTTTGCAGCTCTTACACAATATACGGGGACACAGCGACCAATATATGACTATTATATTACGACAAATGCAGTGTGTGCTTGTTTTGATAGCTGGAGAGGCCGGCTTATAAGGCGGGTTGCATCATCTTTCCTTCCGGGATAACGCTCCGCTGTGTCACTCATAACTGACCGCAGATGGGACTCCAAGTTCTGCTGTACTGGCCGAATATTACCGGTGAGAAACACTCGGTTGAATTTGAAGGACTTTGTGTTAACGTACAGGAGCAGTTCACCGCCATTACTGTAAACATACATTAGCTAGACCGCTAGAATGTTAGAGCATCTATTAGTAATTAATAAGATTATGATTAATGGCAGAACATGGACGCTAAAAGATGTCTCTGTGATTACATTTGAGCTGCTGATTTAAGAGTAACGTTAGGACTGTGCCACAGAGCCCCTGTCACTGACTTTAAAGGCGACTCCAGCCTGAAACGTGTTTTCTGAGCAGTAGTTGAGTCGGTGTTCCTGCTGTGGTCAGTCTGTCAATCACTCCGATCGGTGTCGAGGCCCCGCCCCCCATACTCACTGTCCTTTGCAGGTGTCTGATGCAGTTTTTACATTAGCTGACAGGGAGGGGGTAGCACAACTGCTGGGTGTACTTACACTTCATTACTTAATTCACTTGTTCCACTGAGTTCTGTTTGTGTCTTTCAGGATACATTCGGATTGGCCTTGTGTTTGCAGCGTGGGCTGCCTATGAGACACCAGAAGTCTTTGTGTCTCTTTACTCCATCTCCATAGCCCTTGATGGTAAATATCTGTTTACCTTGTGTGACCTGTGAGGACTGGCTTTCCCCCCCACAATATGTTTTCATTTTCTTGTTTTTGAACATCCCATCAACAATACATATGTTAACAATACAACAGTTTTACACATACATTGATACATACAATTTACACACACACTAACTCAACTTGCATCAATATCAGATAGAATACAAATAAAATAAAACTTTTTCAATTGCATGTTTATTCTGTAATTTCAGCAAAAGCTTAAGTTTACGTCTTTAATTATTGTCATATTAGGCTCCCACAGCTGAACAAAGTATTTCCACTTGCCCTTTGTGATGTAAGTTAGCTTTCCAGACCGATACAGTCTGAACACTCTCTCATCCATATTCTCAATTGTGGTGCACTCTTCCAACATATACAGCAAAGCTGTCCAGGCTTGAAGTAGTCCAAAGTCCAGAAGTTTAGTCCTGTGAGGACTGGCTTTGAATTTACAATACAATAATAAGTCACTGATTGTGCACCTTATCTCTTCAGGCAGGCAGACCAATCGTCTGAGGATTTCTGAATGCAAAGTTGTTGCTTTAACAGCGGCGAGAAGGGTTACTAAAAAACATACGCCCCTTACACGCAGACGACTGCCACATGTTGCTGCCCTAAAGACTTTGAATTGGTTCTGCAGTGAAGAGCACAGACTGGCTTGTGAGTCTACCTTAGAAAGAGACGTTTTCATCCACAGAGGGAGCGGGTTCTCATCCATGCAGTCCGCCATGTTTCTACAGTAGCCCAGAACGGACAAACCAAACACTGGCTGTAGATTGAGTGTGTCTCATTTTTGCGTGGCCACCTGTAGTTCTCCTGACACACTTTAGAGAGCTGGTTGCTTAAGCAGTATGGTCACACCTGTAATGCTCAGAGTGTAGTACACAAACAAAGATGAGAAACAGCCCCAAAGAAATATCCTTTCACCTTTTCCTCAAAGGATCATTTTCTATCCATTTGTAAACCTAACGACCCCTGACCCTCTGGACATATGTCTGAATATTGGAGTGATTTGGATGAATTATGAGCAGATTATTTCCTGTTTAGGGAACTTTTGATAACAGTCTGTCTGTATTTTTTTTTTTTAACAATCATACAGACTAATAGACTTCTCTTTTGACAAATTTGTGTTGTATTTTGTTGTCCCTGGTGGTGGCCATTGTTCTATTAGACAATATACTTTACATTTACATTTCTTCACAGAAGTGAACCAAATGCTGAGATGGAGGCTTACTGTGCATGTTTTGTTCTTAAAGTGTTCTTACACCCCTTAAAATCAAGAAGCTTTGCAACCCCTAGTGGGGTCTGGACACTCAGGTTGGGAACCACTGCCTTAAAAGGGCCTATCTTGTCTCTCTGTCCCATTGATACTTTCTCAAGCCAGGGTTGTCTGATCAGCTTCTTCTAATGTCCCCACAAGCCCTACTGTCTCTGTCAGAGGCACCCTTGTTTCTGCTGGGTTGCAACGTGACAAAAACGTTATATTTCCCTCCACTGATGGTCCTTAAACAGACTTTTAGTCACACACACTCCATGAACACTTCTGATATGAATAATTTCCCTCACACAAGTCAAGATGTCTGCTGTGAAAAAGGCCTACAGTCCCACTGGTAGATTATGTTTTGCTCTAACTACAGACTTTAGCCGCAACGATTAGTCTGTAAATTGATAGTTGTCAACTATTAAATTAATCGTCAACCATCTATTAATAGTTTTGAGTCCAAAAATGTCCACATTCTCTGATTTCAGCTTCACCAATATGATATTTTGGCATAACCAGACTAATTTGAAAAATTGAAATCACTCATGACTTGACTTGTCAATAAGCGTTTGTTGCAGCTGTAGACTGGATTATTTAAAAAAAAGACCACCACTGTAGTATTAAAGCCTTTTTTATATGTATAATAACATACATCATGGCTGCATTCCCTTTAGCAGCTCTGATGTTGTGCATGCTGACTCAGAGGCATGCTTTACTATGGCACTTAAATGGAATTGAGCCAATCTTAAATGTTATTGATCTCACCTTTATCTGCTATATGTATTTAGTCATCATATCATATAAAAGATGGAGCCCACCGAATGGACGACCTGGGAGGAGTAGTTACTGCAGGGTGTGGGCGTTACGTCTCCGATATGTGATGATGTTTTCTGTGCAGGAGTGGACGGCTGGCTGGCGAGGAGGCTGGGCCAGAGCTCCAGGTTTGGGGCCTGGCTGGACGTCGTGGTGGACAACCTGGGCAGAGGCATGCTGTGGAGCCTTCTGTATGAGGTCTGATGGATGCAGAACATTCAACACACACAGTCCACACATGCTCACATTATTAGGCCGTGATGTTGCTGTATGATTATCAAATAAGAAATCTTCTCATGTGAGCCTCTCTGGTAGACACACTAGTGATAGCCATTACACAGGCTTAGTAGTATATGCTTGTTAATAATATTGTATACTGTAAATATATATCTTTCAACGCACATGTATCGTATTTTTTTTGTAGTACAAGTAAGTTTGTGTACAATGAGGAATCAGATTATTTCCTGTGAATATTGCATCACAGGTGAGTTTTCTGTTTTAGGAGATACGTATACAATTCTCTGTCTGTATTGTGTGTTTTTTATTTTTTAACAATCATACATATATTTAAGCCAACAATTGGTTTAGGTTGGGAACCACTGAACTAATGCCATGTTCTACAGATGCTTGTAGAACTTTTGTGTTCAACAAAGTGAAAAAAAAAAACATTCAAACTCGTTGATATTAAAATGAAAAGCCCCACTAAATGGTAGAGGGTCAAATTAAACATGATTTGTCTTAAAAAAAACAACCACTTTTATGAGCAGCCACTCAACCTTGTCTGTACAGATGAACTTATGCTGTATTTACTTGTGACTCTGAATCTTTCTTGTATGTCTGATGGAATAGTGCCACTGTGCCATATTTAAACTGATATTAATTGTCCCTTGTCTGATGTCCTATATATGCTGTATTACAGTGGGGTTGGCTAGTGTCTGCAGTGGAGTGGTGTGTGTTTGTGTGTAACCACAACCCCAGAGGTGAACAGTGGAAGAACAGCTTCACCACCAGCCCTCGATTTATACGGGCCATCATGGCAAACGGTAAGGAGTCTGTCACTGTAAATGAGCTGCTGTTGTAGCTGTACTGTGCAGCTCAAGATGAGTTCAACTTTGTGTGTGTGTCTGGTGCTGTTAGGGTTTCGGACGCCTCTCGGCACGTGGGTGGTGAGCGGGCTGCACTGCCTCCCGCTGTGGCTGTATGGGTGTCAGTGGGGTTTGCTGGCTGAGTGGCTGTACCTGCCTCAGTGGATCCAGACCCTGGGGACACTGCTGCTGGCTGCAGGCCGCCTGCTGGCTCTATCAGCGGAGGTAGGAATAACCCGCCATAATTACAAAAGTTGAAATTAGTGCTACTCATATTTCAGCTTATATTTGTTCATGTAAAGATGTCTCATCCATCTCTCTGCAGATGTGGTGTATATGGACACACATTGAATACCTTGCCAGTGATGAGGAGCCAGAAGAGAAAAACAACTGAAAGCCACTTAGCAGGGTCAGTGTTCTGTACACTGTGCTGTCTACTCTGGAAAAATCCAGAATAATCCATTCCACCACCTTTATATGAACAATGGCCTCAAGTCACATTTGGTTTTCTCCTCACTCAGCCATAGCTGTGGGTGAACGTGGTAAAATGAGCTACATTTTGACTTTTTGTTCTACTCCTGCATAAAAAAGTGTATTTATTTCAGATATCGCCTACCATATCAAATCCTTCTGGACATTTAGACTCCATTTACACCTGGTAGTAGAATGTGATCTGTATTTGGGCATGTTATCAACATAAAGAAAAACGCTTGTTAAAGCTGCAGTAGGTAATTTTCGTTGCCTTCAGGCCCGGTGGAATGCACTTATTGCATCTGCCAAATTTAAAAGAGGAAACAAATTGTTAAGAATATGTCATAGACAGTATTTCATAAAGTTTCCCCTAACTCAACAACTCACAAAACTCCAGAATTTTAAGGAAGCCTGCAGCTGATTTTCCACAACGCATTACTCACGCAGGTTTCGCTCTGGAGCAGCAAGATCCCATCTCAATGAGGATAACAAGAATGCATTCTAAATACTATGTGTAAGGTAAGATCGGATCATTTATCTTTGGGATAACGTGTCAGATCACATTATAATGCCAGGTGTAAATGGGGTGTCAGATTAATATATGTGACTGCTTTAGAGGTACAGCACGAATAGCATTTTGCACATAAATAGGATTTGAATATCTTTGTTAAACCAGTGAACATGGTTGATTTGTGTGTGTGGCTGCTGAGATACAAGATGTCTCCTCTTTACTGAGAGACTGTAACAGTTTGCGGGCATTCAGATGCACTTTAAAAGCCTCTGGTTTTTTGAGCTGTAAAGGGAACATTAATATTATTTATTTATAGGAAACACAAAGCTGAGAAAAAGCCAAAATAAATCTATGCTGGCGCTTTTTTAGGTACGTGAGCGGGTCAGTCAGAAGTGTGAAAATGTCTGCGATAAACAACAGTCTCTATTCGCTGTCATTCGCTTCATGAAATGACACAGCAACCAAAGGGAGAGGCCTACTGTACGCCTAGATCACACTGATATTGAACAGGTATCCTGTATCCTGTGTAGCTCCTAGATAGATAGATAGATAGATAGATAGATAGATAGATAGATAGATAGATAGATAGATAGAGATTATATATATATATATATATATATATATATCTCGCTTAATTGGGCGTAGGTAACTTTTCTAAAAAGAACTTTTTGTCATATTTGCTGAAACTTTCTCTATATCCTGACAGTAGTACATGAGACAGATCATCTGTGAAACAATCAGGTTCCTCTTCCTCCTAGTTGCTCCTAATCGGTATTTTGCAAGAATCCACCGGGCCTGAAGAAAACAACCAATCAGGAGCAGAGAAAGACACTTTGGGTTGGAAGCTTGAAGATAGTTGATTGTTGAGTCTTTTCCCAGGAATGAGACTCAACAATCACCCTTCTCGATGTAGTGAAAAAGTTTCAGCAAAAAGACATATTTTTATAAAAACAACCTAGTGCAGCTTTAAGATGTTTTATACATTTAAAGAATTTATATAAAACCAGACTAGGCCTCTAATTGAGAGCCATACCATGTAGCCATACCAGGCTAGTAAGGGCGACCTACGTCTAACTGGGGCCCTGCTTTTAATTGAAGTTTTAATGGTTTGAAAAAAGCAGTAAAAATGTCAATAAATACAAAGATACAGCGTTGCTACCAAATACAATGTTGTGTATCAGGGATTTTAGTTATGGTGTTATATTAGATTATACTTATATATTTATATGTAATGTCTAATTGATGGAAATACTTTTAAGAATGACCTCAATGGATTTGCTTACATAAACTTTGCCTTTGAGAGATATTTTTATATTTACTGATGTGTTAAAAAAGGCTAAGCTGCAGCTTTATTTGTTTGTGCTTTTACACCAACAGTTTAAATAGCTTTACACAATAAAGTAATGTAATGGAAAATGAATGTGTATATAAAGTGTTCACTGTTCACTGTTGATGAAACCACTTGCCCAAGGGTTTACAGCCATAGAAAAGGACGGCCATCCAGCTGCCTACTGCCAATAATGAGCAACACATCATTTCCACACCTTCCTACACATTTAGCCAGTATGTGACAAATGAACTTTATTTGTAGATAATGGACTGTGAATATATATACAGTATATATATTGTAAAGATTATTTATGGGCTTTATTGCCTTAATTAAACAATAACAGCTAAAGGGAGATTAGGAGAGAGAGAAGGGATCACACGCAGCAATGGGTCACAGGTTGGCATTGATCCCAGCTCGCTGCAGTATAGGCTCGGCCCTCGTATGTGGGGCGCCAGCGCTACATGGTAAAGCACCAAGTGAGGCACCAGGTGAGCCACCAGGGCGAATATTGACATATTTCTAAAGACGGGTAGCATACAGTCATGTTTTTGATCAGGGGTTCCCAAACCTTTCTATTGCTGAGGCCCCCCAAATAGCATTAGCTTATAGTGAGGGCCCCCCCTTTACCAGATGTCTGTACAAACTCCTTTACAATACTATATACAATAAGATTTCAGTTCTGTTATGTTCATTTAAATTATAATAATACACAATTTGAAGAACAGTACAAACAGTTTTAGAGGACACACTTCAATGGAGTGGACCTATTTGCCTGCTGAATGTTAGTGTTCCAGTTCATCCTAGAAGTGGTTGAGGTCTGGACTTCTTGGGAAGTTGACTGGCCTGCACAGTGGGGAACTGGGAACCCCCTTTCTTCATGGTGCTGGCTTTGTGTGTGTGTAGCAGCTCTATAGCGTACTGTTGAGACCATGTAAGCTACCGTGACTCTGTTCATGGTGGTACACAGGCACAGACGTAAGACTGCCTGTAAATGCCTAGGCTCTCTACAGCTGTGAATCTTATTTCTTTATTGTCATACTTTACAGACAAAATGTTTGTTGGGATTCATTTTATGAGAATATTTCTGTAATATTGGTTTGTATTATGCAGCCTTTCTGCTCTGGAACGGACATGACTCATTTCAAGTCTTAAGCAGGTCACAAGTCATTTTTTCTTAAGCAAGTAAAGTAAGGCAAGACAAGTCACCACGTGATGCCAACAGTGACTATACATACATTTATTATACATTTACTAACTGTTCTTGTAGTAGGATTGAGCAAGTATTCAGGTTAAATTTGATAATGTACTTTTCACAAATAGTATCATCTGTACTTAGAAATACTGCAATTTTTATAAAAAAATCCTGTTCTGTAAATATTTCTTACCCTTGTGATCAAAAACATTGCTGAGGCTGTAAATAGTGTAGTTATAATAGTTATAATAAATATAACTGATATGAAAACATCCAGGTAGCCACGCCCATTTCTACTGTAAGCCACACACACATCTGGTTTAAGCCACACCCATTTCAAGTACAGCTACAAATACAGACATTCAGCTGGTAGAACAAATCAGATAGCGGTAAATTTCAGTGTGCGGCGTGAACACAAGAGAGAACTGCATGTGTCGTTCGTGATCAATGATACAAGTTTTAATGTTTTTGCAGCTAACAGTGAAGCAGTAACAGGACAACAGTAAAACATCCCCCTCATCGCGTTCGGTGTCAATCATCCGGACTCTTAAGAGAAACAGGGCTGTTGAAGAGATCACAGCTTTATTGAACATCTTTGTCCACATTTCCCAGCATGCCCTCACACCCTTTGACCCTCCCTCCCCCTCCAGCACTGACACTATATAGTAATTCCCTTTCAGATATCAGTAGATCACAACTATGACCAGTAGGTATTGTCGAGTCGGACCTTACATTCCACCAGTCGAGCGGGTTTCTCAGGGTTACTGTTAATGGAAAAACACCCTTTTTTTTTTTTTTTTTATCATGGCAAGATATTGAAAGTTCAGCTGCAGTGTGGGCAGAAGATACTTCACGTCAGAATCAGTGAAAAATAGCCTTTTCTTGAATTTTTATGCAGATTTTTATACAGAAATTGATTGCCAGTGGCTCCAATATGGTAGTCCTAATAGACCAGGATGCAATTCAACAGGTGACCTATGAGAGAGAACAAAATAAATCCATGATGATATCTAACAGTGGAGGAGTATTTGAGAGTACATTGTTCCATTAAATGTTTGCAATTACGAAGATATGTGCCCTGACTCAGACGTTTTCTGCAATTTGACATGTGTATAGATCTAGGACTATAACATTCATTTCCATGTGTCCGCCCTGGAAAAATGTTGTCCGTCTCCCAGTGGAAAGGTGTGTGTTTCAGGAGGGAGGGGGCGCCTGTTGAAGCCGAAGCACCAAGAGTGTAGCTGAGCGTCCTTTTAAGGGGGCTAAGGCTGGACCTCCTCAGCTAGAGCCACTCGCATCACTGCTAGAGAGGGAGACGTCCGACAGCACTGAAGCGACAGCAAGGCAAAGCTCGTTTTCTTCATTCTCTTGAAAAACATAAACAGTGGGGGTGCTTATCGAAGGCATTGGATTTTCAGTAACGTTGCAGATATTAATGCCTGATTTGGTTTTACAGCTGGACATTTTCCATCAGGGAGAGCAGTTACTTCTCTGCACAGCCACATGCTTGTCTCAGTTCTTTCGTGACCACACAGCTGCTATTTAAAGGGTCAGTTCACCCAAATTAGGAAAAAAAAACTTTCTCACTTACCTCTAATAGTAGTTAGCCATGCACATAGTTTTGTTTTTTTATGCAGAGATCTCTCACGTTTCTGCCTCCACCCTAGTGCACCCTTCCTAAGCCCCGGCTCTTTTAGCAACAAAAAAAAGCAACATATACAGTATACAGTCATATCTTAAGTTAGCTAATCTTAGCAAAACACTAGCTTGCATTTTTCTAACACTAACTTAAGATGTGACTGTGTTGTTTTTATCTTTTAACCATCTTCAAAATGTGGTTGACTTTTCCAACATAGATTAGCCTAGCACATAGCATAAGGTAAAGGAAGGGAAAAGGTTGACTGAGGTTCAGACCGAGGCTGGCTCAACTGTTATTGGAGCACTGAGCAAAAAGGGGCGGGACTTAGGAAGGGTCATTTAGAACTATTCTGGTAATTGATTAATTGTCTCAGTCATTACGCAAGCTAAAATGTCAATTATCTGCCGGTTCTGGCTTCTTAAATGTAAATGTAATGTAATGTAATTTTCCTCTCTGTACATGAAGTCTTTGGGTTTTGGACTGTTGGTTGGATAAGACGTCACTTTGGGCTCTGGGAAATTGTTATCTGCATTTTTCAAATGTTTTGGCATTTTATAGAAAAAACAATTAATCGGGAAAATAATCACAGATGATACAGTGAAAGGGAATGGAATCTAATGTCTAGTATACTAGAACGTAAAAAAAAAGAGCTCCAATTCAACCAAAACTATCTGCAAGGCTAGATACCATGTGGGCATTGGTGCCCAACCTGTGGGTCTTGATTACCAGGGTAGGAAATAAATAAAAAACACATATCTACTACACAAAATGATGTTTATCTCTTTAAATACTGTACGGTTTTACCTCTTCAGGCCTCAAAAAACTCTTCAATTCAAACAGTCTGAGAACATACAATCTGATAAATCAACTGGGCCAATATTGGCTTATTAGAGATGTATGTGTGTCTATGTTGGCTGAAAAATCACAAGAAATGTCAGCAGAAAAATGCCAAAGATGTTTCCTTAGCTTTCCATACGAGGCCATCTAAACAGTGTTGCTATTACATAGATAGTCCAGCAGAGGGTGCTAGATTTCCACACTGTAGAGAGGTTAAGCTATGGACATATCTTGTCTGATATTGGTAAACTCCCAAATGTCTATGCTGGTATCAGTCTATCATCCATTATTGGTTGCAAAAACAAATTCAATATTTTTTATTTTTTGTAATCAAAGTGATCTGATCCTTTAAAAGCTGAGCTGGTTAAGATTTGGCTAGAGGTCATTTTTACTGACATGAAGTGATCATCATGGCAATTTAAGAAAAAGACATGTCACTGGTTACTTTCAGAGTTATTTTCCCCATTCATTATGATTAAAGAACCTCGCAAGCATGAGAGTTGACCTCTATAGTGGAGCAGTTGGTGGGATTCTGGACAGAAACAGCCAGTAGGATGGAAAAACAAAAACTGCTTGAACTTTGCTTCAATGGGCTCTGACTTGACAGGATGGAGTGGAGAGGAAAGGCCAGATGCACAGGTAAACAGGCGGGCAACACATGCACACACACTCGCACAAATATACAATATTGGTCCCCATTGTAGTGCCCTTAAGGGTATAATAGTTTATTTAGCACTTAGAAGTATGGGTCCGTCTACAGACAGATAACTGCAAGCTGGTGTAAGGCTGGTAATCATCAGTGGAGCACTTGGGCACCCAGAGTTCTATCTGTGTATACCAACACACACACATACACACACATACATACAAACAGACACACAGACACACACACAGACACACACACAGACACGAAGCCGCACCTTAAGATGAACTACTAAAGGGTGGCTTATGAGCCTCTCTGTACATGTAGACCTTCCTCGTCTCACTCCGACCCATGTCCTTGGTTTAGAAGTAATAGTGTTGAACAGTTTTAGAATTCATGGCTCACTCAGTAAGAAAAGCATAAACAAAGGGCTACATAAACATACACGTTTGCATATAAATTATTGGCATTTTAATTATTCTAGGTCAGTACTAAGCTGGAAAAGGAGATAAAATAAATTGAAAACAAGCCCTGTGAAGCTTGTTCTGTGTATAACAATATACCCACTGGTTCAACACATTCAACCACTGTAATCTCTCTCCACCAAGCAGTTCAAAGTTTTCTTAGGGTCCACTTTCATTTCTTTGCAAAGAAAAAAACAAACAAGAAGCCTTCAACTGAAACTTAAGTGTACAATCTGCAGTAATATTTTACTGTACAAGTGTCAAAAATATCTGACATTTTCCTTCTCTGTTCCTCCAGGTGATGACGTTGATGGATGTAGTTAGAAACACGGATTTTCACAGATGTCCAGATACCGTCATGTACATAGCCCTGGAACATGGTTTTGATCCGCGATGAGTCTCATGGCGTTCAGAGCTACACTGGTTCGAATACAAAAGCAAAAAATGTCCTCCGATTCCAAACTGAAAAGAAAAAGGCGAGCGAGACAAGAGAAGAGGAGAGGTCGTTTGTCATCCTTACAGGACGTTTGAGGTCGTTGTTTTTTTTCTTTCAAAAGGTCCCCCCTTCAGTTGTGTGTCCTCTTTCTCTTGGAGAAATGCAACAGTCTGCTGTGTGGGGTGAAGATGCGTCCAGTCTGGAGTTGCATCTTGGTGGTTCGTGTGGGTGTCGATGAGGTTTGATAACGGTGTCTTCTCTACTTTTTTTATTCCACGACTAAATGTGTGTGTATGTCTGTGTGTGTACTGGCGGCTGCAGTGACAATGAAGCCAGCTGACTTGCCAGTGATGCTTGAATTTACTGTGTATTACCAATTAACTGTGTGCAACTGAAGCATCACATTTGGGCTTTATGTGTCCTCACCAGGCTGAAGCCCATGTGTCTGTTTTCCCCTCTTCCCTCATAAAATCAGCCAAGACAGGGGCGGGTGGGGCCCAGACTCTGAGCCAATAGGAAAGCTTGTACCACTTCCTGGGTCTGCTGGGGCGTAGTGTTGACATCCTCCAGGGCATCTGCCACGGCAAACTGCCGGTCCCTCAGCCGGTTCCAGTTGGACAGTACGTTGTGGTATTCAAACACCTTCTCGTAGTTTCCCACGGAGTTGTAGAGTTTGATCAGGCCTCGGTAGTCGTATTCCAGCCCGCTGTAACCCTCTCCAAACAGCTTCTTACCTGTGAGGACACAACAAACATCACATACCATGTTTATAAGCATTCTAGAACTGCAACAATTAGTCACTTTATCAATTAGTCCAGTGGTTCTCAAACTTTTTCTTTCAAGCCACCCTCAGAGGCAGAAAAAAGAAAAGTTGATGCCAGTCTAGGGCTGTTTGAACTACACACTGTACTACAGTTGGTTCAAATATTTTTTTTTCCCATGACATTATACACAGAGTGACAGCATGCAGGCTGTACATTTTATGAACTGAGTCTCAAAATGTCCAACCCCTGCAGGTTGGAATTGAACCCAGGCCACTGTGGTAAGGACTCAGCCTACTTGGGGCACGCGCTCTACCAGGTAAGCCACTGTGCACCCCACTGTGTGGAAATCTGATGTTTTCATATCACAGATGAAGAAGACAGGTGTTAAAACACTCATGTAGCTGTGCTTCCACTGCAACAACTGCTTATAAAGGAGTTTAGCGTGATGAGATTAAAGCCACACATACTGACATGAACTGTTTCCAAATGTGTAATGTGACCTTGTCTATGTGGTTGTTTTACTAACTGCTTGTCTGTTTAATGATTATGTATCTCCTTTCCACCCCAGAGAACAATACAGATATATTCTATTCTCTGCTACAAAGTTTCCCTTTAAGTCAAATTCTAAGCAAACCAACACATATGAAAATGCTGCTTTATCTTGTCTTAGATTATAGGTCATTTATATGTTTTGGGTTTTGAATATCAACTTGGGCTCAGGACAATAGTTTTGGACATTGTTTCTACTTTTCTAATGTTTAAATGGCCAAGCAAATAAAATAAGTTTATTGGCTGATAATCAATAATGAAAATAACCATTTGATACAGCCCTAAATCAACCATATTAATTATAAGCTATTAGGCTGCTAATGGCCAATGTAATGCACCACCATGGGCTATTAAGCCCAGACAGGCATATCAAATCAGTCCGACTCAGCTGTGGCTCAGAAGTTGGTTCATTTTGGGAGCAGCACTTTGGGGAGCAGACAAGAAAAACATTTTCTCTGTATTACAGGAGTGCCTGTTTTACAAAGCACTATCAAAGTGCTACCCAGCTACGTTTAGGCTTAACCCGGTCTTTCTGCTATCTAGAAGCAGGCTTACTTTTAACAAGGGTAAATCACCATGGTAACCTATGCTGAATGGCAGGTTCAGTTTGTAGGATCAGACTGAAACATGTAACTAGCCCACTTGTTCAGCAGCTCACTGGAAAAACAGTTATCATCAAGTGCCAACCAAGATAAAATGACAGCCAGCATGTGTGACCCATCCATCCGTTCCCCACGTCTGACCTATAGCAATGGAGCGCAGGTAGAGCCTCTCTGCGTCTTCATACTGGTTCATGTCGTAGTTGTAGAGGGAGGCCAGGTGACCCACAGACAGAGCCACCTCGTAGTCCTCGTGGCCTAGAAGCTGCTCCTTGATCTGGATGGCTTTGATGTGCATCTCCTCTGCTTCCTGGTTACATGGACACCCATAAAACCAGACACAAACACACAAAGATAGTTTCATGTTACATTAATACTAATAATCTCTAATAATACTAATAATTAGTCTGTCTCTAATAATCATAGGAGACAGACAGACAGACATATCCATCCACCTTGAACTTCCTCATGGACTGGTAGAGCCGTCCTAGGTTGCCGTAGTGTTTGGCCGTCTGGACGTTGAACTCCCCGAAGGCCTTCTTGGCCAGCTGCAATGAGGAGAGGTGGAGGTCGTGAGCCTCCTGCAGAAGGCGCTCTTCTGTCTCCTTGTTGTGGCAGTCGATGGCGATTTCCTCCAGAATCAGGGCTGTATGGTTGATGAAGTACATGTTAGACTTCATGTCACAGCACCATGTCATTTTTTGGTATTAAATGTGAAATTTAACAGGAGCTTAAAAGTCACAACCAGGCAGTCTGTAGGCTACTGACTGATTCTTGCTGACTCGCTAAAAAGGACTCATCACTACAACAACCCTAGGTGGAAATTACTCAACACACACCAAATCAAGAAAATCAATTTGAAAAATGAGGAATTAGGTGAATTTAAACTTTGATTTAGTGTTGATTCTGGCGACCCCTGTGGACAAAAGTGGTAGTGCTTCTACCACCTCCTTAATTGATTTCAAGGGAAAACTAACTGAATCCAACCCAGTGGCAGACCTTGAGAAAAACTGTATAGAAATATCCAATCTTCTCTCTGATGGTCTTTAATCATGTAGGTCATACAGAGGCATCGGTATTAAATTGAGACTGTTTCATAACCAGTTAAAAACTCCTTGTAGTGCTGAAAAATGTTAACGTATCGCCAAACCCTATTAGCCACATCTTTTTTTGCCCAAGACCATACAGTTAAAAATATGTGCCCTTCATATATAAATATAAAACACAAAGATAATGGAATTTGTTTTAAGACAGAGTGCCTGCCTGATATTCCCCACTCTACCCTCCACACAGTGGGCAGAAGCCCAGCACCTCCAGGAAACTTGCATTACCTTTGACTCTCTTGGAGGAGGCCAGCAGCAGATGGTCCTCAGGCAGAATGTGAGTTATGATGTCTATGGCACGTTCTGCATGGAATCTGAGGGACAAACACACAGCAGCTGACCCAAACATGTCATGCAACTCACACTTGGCTAGAAACTGTACTCTATCAGGATAAACACTTCCAAGAAAGTCAAGTTGTTTTGAAGCTCAGATCAGAGTTAGAGAGGTCAGAGGGAGCATTACTCAATTTTGAATCAGGTCCTTTGTATACGGGAAGGAGTGTCACTGGATCAGTTAAAATCCCAAAAACATTTTCCACTCAGCTCTTTGCCAGCATCTATCACTATGCCTGACATTACCAATGCTTTATAATGCATGAAATGAAATGGCATACCCAAAGCCTGCAGCCACACAACATAAATACCAGTACGATGCAGAACAGAAGAGACCATCACAGTAGGAGTCATGGTCTAGCTCATGTCTAATGCAATTAGCTTGCTGGTCTAGCAATAGTACTGAGGTTGTAAGATTCATTGTACTCACAGAGCGTTGTCGAATTTCCCAGAGCTGTACTGGTGCACGTATGAGGAGTAGGCCAGGTCTTCATGGGCTGTGGCGACGTGGATGTTCTTCCCCCCGAACACAGACTGTCGGATGTCCAGTGCTGTCTGGAATTTGTACAGACACAAAGGACTTTTAATTAAACATACACAACATGCCACAATGGTTATTAATGAAAATGAGGACACAGAAAACATATACTGTATCCAATCACTCTACTTACCTGGTAAATAGCAACTGATTGGCATATGTTGTCTACATTTAATAAGTAAAATCCATAATCTAGCAGCGTGTCGGAGTACTTTGGATGCTTGTGTCCAAAATGTTCTCTGTAAGACACAAAACATTGAATCGGAATTCATGACAACAAAAGGAATAAGAATAACGTTGAGGCCTTATAAGACACAGCAGGTTACCTTGCTAGAAACACTGCGTGTTTGATCAGCTGCTCTGCTTTTCTGAACTCTCTTTTCACCACGCAGGCCTGCAGTGGAAAGACAAAGCCAAACATCACACAATCATATGTGCTCAAGGGATCTCCTTATTAGGCACAACAGATTGCTGTTCTCTAGATACATTCTGCAATTTCCCAATAATAACTCAATAATAGAAATGAACATCGCTAACCTTGGAGGCTTGCCGGAGGACATCAACCACTACTTTGACAGGCAGCCCTGGAGTAATTTCCTTCATAGCCTCTATACACCACTTGTATGCCTGGAAAAAAAAAAAAAAATCAGGGAAACATATGGGTTCCAAAATGTTCTCAATTTCTTAACAACCGTGCAATGGTGTAAAACAGACATAGTGATCTTTATTACTATTCTACAATTCTTTATTGTCTATAATATGTACAGGTCTCAACAATAAGGATTGCCCACTTTGCCAGGGAAAGTTAAATGCCACTTCGGGCTGGTAATGCTAGCAACTCTCTTGGCCGACCAAAGGTGAAAAAGAATGATGCTGCATTCACATGGACTCAGGCAAACGGTAGACAGCAAACCGGTTGTCATGTTAGATGATGAGAGCAGGATGATAAACGTAGGTGAGGCCAACAGACATCACCATAGTAACATATTGTCCTGAGTGTTGTGTTTTGTCGTCCTGTCGTTGGATGGTTTGTTTGTTTTTCCCGTGCTGTGAGGAAGGTGCTGTCTGTCTACCATCTGCCTGATTCCACGTGAATGCAGCCTGAAACACATCTGGTTTTTTTCTGGAGCCGATGATGGAAGTAGCTAATGAACCTTCTTCCGTCTCATCTCTGTTGAGAGCTGTACATGTGCAGTACCGATAGGGAACTTCATAAAGACACATTTTAAGAGCTGAAGCACAAGCAAGCATTTCTGTGGAGAGGATGTGGGTGAAACTCCAACTATGTATTGCACAATTTGCTGCAAGTCTGGGAGCAAGGCAGATAAAATTGGGTTGTTTCTAAAAGGCACGTCAAATTTCAGAAATATGTATATCTGTATATAAGGAATATAAAATATAATATTGTCTCAGTCACTGGTGGTCAGACACACGTACCTCATCATAGTGGCTTTTGGCGAAGAGCAAGGCACAAAGCTCGCCGTATAGCGCTGCCTTGTTGGCCTGATGGCCATGTTTGGCTAGTTTGTCCATGTAAGACTGAGCAAGCTTGAAGGTCTCCTCCCCCAGGTGGTACTTACAGTTGCCATTGCGGACATGAAGCAGCCTGGGGAGGAAAGAGAGGACAACTTAATAATCTCTGGTGTGTCTGTCCAGTTTATTTACTGGGTGTAGATAGAAATACAGAACAAATGAGGATCCTTTCTGATTCCGTCATTATTTATTGTCATGTTATAATACAGTACAGTGTCATATTTACAGTGCTATAAAAAAAAACAAGGTAGCAAAGCAGCAGTGACACAAACAGTCAAACAGTTTTTTACAAACAAAATGATGGAATTCAATTAAAGGTTCATTCATCAACTTATTTGTTCCTGATATTTTTTTTAGTGTTGGGCACGTTTGTTGAATAGTTGACAAAAATAGTTTATTATCGAAACTGCCCTTACTTAATTTTCTGTCTGCGTTAAATGCCATTTTGACACTTACAGTATTAAAATTTCCAGAGTGGCAAACTGTGCTGGCAAAATGCACTTTCACATAAAACCATTATTTGGAAGTGGGAGGGAAACTGTCTGCTGTGACAATTTATTGATCTTCATTAGATACCCTGTATGTAGAATTTGAAGCATAGATCTTGTGGACTGGATAAACAAAAAAGGGTGGTAAAGACACAGAGAGAACTGGAACAGATGCCTCTGTGTGTGCTTGTGGCTACAGTTTAGTATGAGCATGGCAGGTCAGACTAACCTGGTAAAATCCTTCCATTTACTGCAGCCTTAATAATGAAGAACCATATCAGCTCTAATTTATGTCTTTAATCAAAGTGGTCCTGATCTAATGCAACTACAACTCTGATAAGTAAAAATTATCCAGCCCGTTAAAATTTACCCAAATAAGTTAGCTTGCCAATGTCAAATTTAAATATAGTTGTTATTCTATTATTGCCAATTGTCAATTCTAGCCACAAGTGTCAAATGCTGTGTGATGCAGCCATTTTGTCAAGTTGGGCCACCAAAATGTGATCCATGTCTGTGCCACGAAAAGAGTCACAGTAGAGTAGGATCTACAGTTACACTTGTTGAAGAGATTCGGTCGATTGGAAAAGTAAACCAATATATACATTCTACACAAGGGGTCTTTCAAGGGAGTTTTTGCTAACCATATACTGAATGTCCACAGGTTTTCAGACTGACCTGACACAGCATTCCACAGCGCGGAAGCAGTGGAGGACCTCACTGTGGAGCGTGCACAGCTGCAGGCACGACAGAAACACTTTCTCTGCATCTCCATACCAGCCCGCATCAGACAAGAAGCCACCTGCAATCAAAAGACATCAGATTACTCCAACTGTCTCCAAATCACAGGGGGGTAAATTCAGCATCAACTGTAGTAACTGGTGGTTAAAGTGAGTGTTTTAATAAAAAAATAACAACGTGAAACTCTGTCTGGGAGCTGCACCTGGTCACTGGGACAAAAGTATCGGGATGGTTTCAACACGGACCTTTTCTCTTGTAACATAGGGAGTCATGCAGTGTTGCATTGGCTAACTGTACTAGATGCTGCCACTAGCTAATTAGCGGCCCTATGAACTGACTGTATCCGGACTGGGAGCTCGAAGGATAGGGGGAGTTTAAATACTACTAGCGTAGGAATCGTGAGGACCAGGTGGGGAATACTGCCAAGGAGCAGGGCCACAATGAGCAACAGAACCAGAGCAGCAATACAAAATATACCACTGGATCAACAATGACTGCCATGGCCTGCTGATGACGTCACTTTTGACAAGCAAACAGCCCCCGCGCTGGGGACACTGTCGGGCATAAACAAAGCTTCACAGCAGGGTCAGACAGTCGTTACGTCCGCAGCAGCACAGTGACCATAACTGTATACTAGGTTTCAACCTAGTCTTGTTCCTATCAGCTGACGCTATGATAACATCAGTGCAAGGAATGAACAGCCTCCACTGATTGACCCACTGAATCTCTGTCCCTTCCCCACCATTTACCCAGCACAAAGCCGAACTGGATGGCCTTCTCTTTGACATGGGCGTCAGACTCTGCGATGTAGGAGCAGCGACGGCTGAAGGAGTTTGCCAGAACTGAGGCCACTTTCACACCGTGGTCCATTAGTGCCTGAAAGCAATGGTGCAAGAGGTGTCTGCAGAGGAGAGGACAAAGAAATGAACCATGTCAGTGGAAGGTAGAACTATTAGGTAATGATTACTTGTTACATTTAAGCCTCGACTAAAACAATATCACAAACATCTGGCTAATCTGTCAATAACAATGCTGATGACTACTGCTATTGTATTCTCATTACGCCTATCAATGCAGGTTGAAAGCAGCAACATACACCACACAGATAACATTATAGAAAGAACCTCAATAATGTAGCTTAACCTAAAGGGTACTTTAACCAAGCTCTTTATATCAGAGCTGCATTGGTCTTCTTTCACAAAGTAGTACTCAGATTTCTAACTTTTGAAGTTTAAGTGGCAGCAGAGTAAATGGTAAATGGCCCTGTACTTGTGTAGCGCCTTTCTAGTCTTCCGAAAAAGCGCTTTTACACTACGTGCCACATTCACCCTTTCACACACATTCACACAGCGATGGCAAAGCTCATCGAACAGAAACTAAGCTCATTCACACACTGTGCACAGCATTGGGACAATTTGGGGTTTCAGTATCTTGCTCCAAGCGAACTTCGACACGGCTGGCAGGAGGAGCCGGGGATTAAACCAACAACCTTCCAATTAGTGGACGACCCGCTCTGCCTCTGAGCCATAGCCGCCCCAGAGTGTGTGATATGGAACTTGCAATGACTATGTTAAACTGATATAACTGAAAAGGACCCAACAGGTCCCAGCAGTAGGAGAAGGAATACAAAGCAAACACTTAATAGTCTCATTCAGAAAAAGTCGAAACAGTAAATGATTGATACACTGGGCCAAATTAAACACAATTAGAACTCAGACGTGACCAAAAGTCCAGTTCTGCACAACAACTTCAATGTCTATACAATGGTTTTTCTGCCTGATTCTGCCAATTATTTTCATTATGGAATAATCTGCAGATTATTTTCTTGAATTTGTTTAGCTATAAAATGTCAGAAAAGGGCAAAATGCCCATTAGAATTTCTCACAGTCCGAAGTCTTCAATACTGGCCAAAAAAAGTACCATATGAAGGAAAATTGGTATTGGGTCCATTTTGTAGTTGTTAGAGCATGATCAATAGAAATGTATCCCACAAACATACCTACAATTGAGACTGAGAAATGCTATACAAGTAACGTTCATTAATCCAATCAAATCATATTAAAGACATTAAGGCCTAACAGTCTGATTATGGGATTTTAGAGTTTTTAGGACCCTGCAGACACCCTCTTTGTTGATCAACTGACTGATTGATGGATGCAACTCTACAATATACTACTATAAGAACTGCTTCATTAGATATGTTTGGTGAGGTTGGTTCAGTTTCAGTAAGGTCCATACATGAGGCTAAAAACTGTATCCACTATTCCATGAATGCAGTTTTCAGCACATACAGCATGAACTGCTCTGATAAGCATCTGTTGAAGGGGCCATGGTCTCCAGAACCATTCTGTAACACAACTGATGCTTTCAGTGTGGATGGTGTGAGGTTTCAGGCACAGCTTAGTCCCATTATGTTCTTACCTTTTGTCTGAAGCACGCAGTACTTTAGCAAACACCTCCAGCTCACAGAACTCTCCCCCCAGCTGGCAGAGCCGGCCCTGCTGGTAAAGCTGAAAGACACACAGAGGTGGAAGGATAAGGTGAGCTTGGAGACACACTCACAATAATACAGATGTCATCTCATCCATTAGGAGCGCAGTGTCGAGTCTATAGGTAATACCTGATCTAAGATGCAGGTGGGGAGAGTACGGCTCAGCAGAAGGGTACAGAATGTTCCGTCTTCAAATGGACTTTGTCCTATTTTTAATCCTAGTTTCTATTGAGGGTGTATATGCTTTTAAAAATGCTGCCTGTTGTTCAGAAGTTGAAACAGAAAAACATTTGCTGATGTCTAGCCTGTCATCAAAATGCACTGAGCTGGAAGTTGTTATATTCAGTGGCTGTCCATGGTGGGGTCTGTGGGGGACACTGCCAGTCTCAGCTGTGTCTCTTCAATTGCAGTTATTGGGTGAAACATTGCTTAATGTCCAAGTGATGGGAGATTATGTGAGAAATGGTCCAAGTCACACTGGCTCACAAGAAGCTAATTTATCAAGACAGCTGTGTTACGATTATCTGCCTGTGAGAGTTGGTGGCACTGCACGAAAACACATTTTTCTAGTGCTGAAATAACAACTCAATGAACTGAAAGGTTTTGAGGATAACTGACTACGTGTCATTGTTTTATTATCATTATTTGAAGTGTGTACTCCATATCATGTTTTTTATTAACATGGCTCTATGCAATGCCAGCTGGTCCTCCACTTTGGTCCAGAATGAAATATCTCAACAAGTATCAGATGATTTGCCATGATCCTTTGTACAGACATTGATGAGGCCCTGGTGTCGAAGCCTGCTGAAACTTTTCTCTAGTGCCACTATGAGGTGACATTTGTGGTTCGGAGTGGAATATATTGGCAATTGTTGGATATATTGCCAGGAAATGTCCTGCCTCCCTCAGGATGATTTGTAGTTTAAACATATAACTGAGGCTAGTAGCAGGCTGACGTTTTAATTTGTTCCATACTTTGGTTATTACCAAATATCTGCAAAAGTAATGACATTCCCATCAGTCCCAGCTGTATTTTGTGTTAAGTGCAAATAAGCAAACATTAGCATGCTAACATGTTAAACAGAGATGAACATGGTAAACATTTGCATGTTAGTCATCAACAGCATGTTAGCATTGAGCGTAAAGCACTGCAGTCCTTGTCACTACTGCTGACCCAGAGACATTACTACTTTTGTGACACATGGTGTCACCAACTGTTTCATTGAAGCTGCCAACGATGAGCATAACAGGGAGGGCATACCAGTTGCTAGTACTATTTTTTGTTGTTGCCACGTCTAATAATAATAATAATATAGTTTATAAGTGCTTTTCTCACACTACCTCCTATTCTACAATTTCTAGACACTTTACATAAAAAGAGAAACAGCATCAAACAAACATCAAATAGTAAGAAACTAAAAACCACCATCAGACTAAGCTAAACATTAAAAGCAATTAAAAGGTGATCTCCTCTGTCCGAGATTTGAACGTTGGAAGGGTCGGTACAGTCACGGATGGGTTTGGGGAGAGAGTTCTCAGAGGGAGGGGGCAGCTACAGAGAAGGCTGTCGCCCCAGGTTCGGTGGCTTGGTCGGGGTGGTGGAGTCAGGAGTTTGCAGCAGATGAGCGGAGGCTCGGGATGGATGATGTGGCGTGGAGGCAGGTCAGTGAGGTAGCGAAGGGGCCTGGTTATGGAGGGCTTTGTGTGTGAGAGGAGGATTTGACCTGAATTTTAACGTTGAGGGACGGGAAGCCAGTGGAGGTTTCTGGAGGACGGGGGTGATGTGGTCCGGGTTGCGGGGACAGAACGAGCAGCAGAGTTCTGGATGTACTGGAGTTTATTGAAGGTTTTGGATGGTGTGCCGTAGAGGATGCTGTTACAGTAATGGATTCTGGAGGTGATGAAGGCGTGGATAAGGGTTTCTGCAGCACAGAAGGAGAGTGATGGGCGGAGTCGGGCTATGTTTTTAAGGTGAAAAAAGGCAGTTGTGGTGATTTGGTTTATGTGGCGTTCGAGGTTGCGACTGTGGGGGGATGGAGACAGGGTGGAGTTGTCAATCGTCTAATTAATAATAGTTCATTCTTCAGTTTGATCAGAAATGTTTCACATGCTACTATTGTCAAGTCCATGTCTTGTAACTTGCCATCAATAAAATGATGTTTCTCAAATTGATGATTCCAATTAAAGTTAATAAAAATGAGTTCTGCTGGAGAAGCTGGAAATTCAGAAGCCAGTGCTCACAGGTTTTATTAAATGTAGAGTTGATGATGGCCAATTATTATCATTCATGTTTTAACTTAATTCTACCAATTAATAACGTTCATTAAAGCCAGTACTGGCCAACAAATTCATATTGTTTGTAGATGATTTTACTTTGACAATCGAACCTGGTGTCATGGTCCTCCTGTTAACCGGGGTGGAATACGTCTCACTGTAGTTGGCTTCAGAAATCAGCTGTTCCTATTATGAATGGTATTTCTGTTGAGCATTATTGATGTTTAAGTTATGCATTTGTGCCCGTCTACCCCACTATTTTGAGAAAGACTAACAAATAGTACAAAATAAAAAGGGGTAGAAAGTAAGCAAGAGTGTAGGCGGCATTTTTTCTTGTAATGTAACACTCTGTTTGTGACATGTATGGTGCTACCGCTGAAGCTTCGATTCTTTCTGAACAGTGACAACCAGTGACTAACTATCTTGTGACAGCAGACTCACACATCTGGGTCAAATGTAGGTTAAACACACACTCTGTGGAGGTTTCATCAGCCACGTTTCCTGTATCAGCGAAGGTGGCTTATTCTACCTACCAGAACCTTTAGATATACAAGCTACCTCCAAGATGCCAGCTCATCACTGCATATATCCAAAAGACAGCAAAATAGCTTAACCAACATCTGCATTCACAAATCAGAACAGAACCAGAGGTTTCAGGGTAAAGAATACATTCAACAGTTTCCATTTATGACAACACTCAGAACACAAGCCCCAACATTTCAGTAAAAATGCCCACTGGTATGGAAGTGCTCAGTGCTCGAAATGAAAGATGGACAATAAATAGAGCACCTGGCTCGGACACAAACATACAGGGGTAATTCTGGGAAAGTAGAGAAATGTTTCATTACAAATGAAATGATTGCGTTCATGAGTCATGGAATAAATATCGTTTTGACTGTTCAAATTCAAAACATGTGAGGCATGATCTCTATGCTACATCACACGCGCCCTTACACACAAAATCTATTACAGAGGGAGACCTGTGTTGCCAACTTTTCTCGCTAGATTTAGCACTTTTTAGACTCTCTCGGTGAGTTTATTTCTAAAAAACTATGTAGAGACTTATTCAAACCACCAGGGAAAAGGTGAGAAATATATTCAAATATATTATTTTGTAATTCGTTCCCATTCGTTCTGCTCAGAGTATTTGCAGTCCACGGCTCTTCTGCCAACAGTGCTGGGGGCCCTCCCTCTCCTCTTGTGCCGTGGGGACCTTTCCTCTCACTCTGCCTCCGGATCTCTGGATCAGGATGTTCGGAAATCTTACATGTAAATAGTTTGTTTGAGCCCTGCAACGTTTGATTTTTTACACTCGGGTTCCCTGGAACTTAGTAATGAATCCAGGTTAACATCCAACTTCTCTTTCACCTTGTAAATAAGCATGGAGGGGAGTGTGAATGTGTTGATGCCCTCCAACTGTCTGAGAGGTGCATAATATATGATTTATAACTGTTGCCAGCCAAATCTAATGCTGGTGAATAGTACCGTCACAGACACTTGGATGTCATCTGGTTTACTGCAAGTTCTCAAAACCTGTCCCACAGTGAACCACATCCACAGCATCTCCATATCACAGACACTACCTCACTACCTCTCCATGACTGAATTCATGTCAACAAACTTGGAATGTAAAGTCACCGAGCTTACTACAGCCTAGAGAGTCACTGCATCGCATTTACCTATAAGGAAAGATATTTTTACACTTCTCATACACTCAGATCTTAAAATTGTACTCTTAACTCTTTATGCTTGTGGTGTTTTTAGACTATAGACAGCATTTTTGATTTGAATACATTAAATGTAACGCTTTCTAACTATATGCATGATATAGATTTTCAATATTTTCTCACACATCATAGCATTTAGGCCACCATGTCAGTAAAGAGATGTGTTGTGGCTGTTTAAGGAAGAATGTCCATCCAACCACAGCCGCCAGTGTACATCATAAATAAGCATGAATACAGTGAGAAGATCCTGGTGTATATGGCCATATATAGGCAGGTATAGTTATCCTGAGTTTGAAGGAACAAATGCCATATCTGAAAAGAGATAATATATATATTCTAATAATATAATGGCTCAAAAGCAGTGGCATTTAACTGAATGTTTCAACATACTGTTTTTTGTGTTTGCAGTCTGAAGCAAATTGACAGCTGACTGCTCGAAAATGACCGGATCTGTTGTAACAAGTCCGTCTGCCTGTAAAAGACAGGCTACTATTCATAAAGTAAGCCAAAACACAAAACTGACAACAACAACAATCCCTCAAAACACTGTTAGTTTACATGACAACACTGACACAATTCATTTACAGTCTCTGTCATGTAATCGATGCCGTTTATAGGTTCTTATTCAACAAAGGTTCATAATACAGAAGTAACTACTGGCTACCTTGAATTTTAAGACAATGTAAGACGGAGTAAGCCGACGGTTAGTTGCCTCGACCCGAAAAAAACAGCTTTTGGTCTTCAGGAGCGAGCGTAACGTTATCGTAATTGAGCTAACGTTAGCAGCAACGTTAGCAGCTGATTACACGAACTCGTACAGTCGAGAGGCTGTCAGATATACCCGAGCCTCTTGACCGGCAAATCTTACCTTATAATACACATCAAACTGTATGTTTTCCGGGAGCGAGCGTATGTCCCTTCTCGACCGGCTGTAGTTGTCCACCACCGCCGAGATAGCGGTGTTGTACAGTGTTTCTGGGATCCATTCGAGCTCCACCGCAGCCATGTTGTTTTCCCTCTCCAAAAAAAACCCCAGCAGCTACAGCCCTCCCCAACTCTGCCTACATTCGCTACCTTACTGCGACTAAAGCACTTCCTCCGCGAGTCCTCATATAACATTCACTGAAGAGCGAGGCTACAAATAATCGTTCTGCCGCTGAGTTACGGCCACAAGACTAAAACCGCTGTTTAATTTCCATTTTTCTCCTTCATCTCCAATTATTCGTCGACCCTACAGCAGTTCCGTGCCCCCGTCCCGACGCAAACATTCACGGGCGATGACGCAGTGACGTAATTGTGCAGTCGTTGCAACAAAAAACCCCAAAACCTTTTTTAAGTGATATTTTGTGATAGGTTTTACATGTACGAATCATGCAAATAATTTGTTACACTGCTTAGTTTATAATCCTTATTTTTACTAAAGATTTCTCCTTTTACATAATAATGCCATATACAGACCCTGTCCACCCAAAACCTGGTTAAAACATCCTCAGTTGGCAGATAAAACGTACATGTACATATAAAAAAAAACCACATAGTACGTTTTCCTTCGTGGTTTAACCTTACTGTATATTAATTTGAGTGTTGTCCAGATCTTTGGTTCCCCAAAACAAAGCAGTGTATGTGTATAAATGGTTAATATTCCTACATAGTTTTAGCTGATTTAGATGCAAAAATACTCTAAATTAACGCTGAGAATTAGTCATTGTGTTACAAATGACAAAATGTTTCACAGTCCAAATATGTACACTTTACAAGATCCAAGTAATTCAGTATGAAGGGGGTTCATTTGATACTGATACTGAATTGTACTGATGCCAATTTAATAAAAAGCCCCGTCTTAGGTTTGCATTCGCTCCCTTATTTTGTCCATGCATTAAAATAAATAAATAAAAAGCTTTAATGTAACATTATTCATATAAAACACAAGATGAAACATATATATTTTGACTTCTTATTATGCGATTATTGTTGTATTTTTTAATCCAGAAAATACAACGGAAAAATTTTAAGACACAATACAATACATTCTGGATTTGAAATAAAACAGTGTGAGATTAAAGTCTTGACTCGGCTTTAATTTAAGAGTGTTTGCATCCACATCAATTAAACTACACAGGAACCTACATAATAAATATACATTAAATAAATCAAAGTTATAATAAAAGGAATGCAGTCAATGAAGTCTACAATTTATACATCGCCTGACTCTCGGTATCTTCCATGGCGATGCTTTGTTAGGTCTTGCTTCTTTCTTGTTTCATGGAGGTTTTGCCTTTCACTGGCTCTAAAGGACTCAGGACTTGGTTGCCTTCAGCAGAGGTACACAGAAACATCATAAGACTGAAAAAAGCATTGAATCATTGGACAATGTTTTGTCTTTAAGTACGACATTGCCTTTAAACATACACCTAAAGTAAAGGAGTTTTTTTTTCATTCTTTCATTTTGTATCAAACAGTTTGAGACACATTCTGATAATTCAGCTTCAGCACGGCCTGCTGTACCTGCACTGGCTGTGCATGTTATATATCCAAAATCAACTATAAGCCCTTTGCTGAACTCTACAATTCCTACACTGTTCACCCAATATGGATGTGACCACCACAATTAAATTAAAGCTAGAAGTCACAGCTTTACTCTCATACTCATTATTTAAATTATATATTAAAAATCAATTTCAAAAGTGCAGGAGTACAGAGCTAAAACAACGAAAATATACTGCTGATTCAAATACTTTTATACATAAAAACTGTACACACATTTCTGCTACACATGACCCTAAATGTGTCAGCTTGCGATTGGGGTCCAACCGCTAGGGGGCAACAGCTGCATTGGCGCTACCACATCCACGTGCTTAGAAGAAGACAGAGCTTGACGCCAACACGTTCGAGCATGCCTACTACGCTCGAACATAAACAAAGGCAGGACGCTGCGCTGCAATTAACTCTACTTTCCTGTAATTTTATATGCTAACTGCCGAAAATTGGAGAGCGACTTATTTCTGGAGCCATGGAAAACGCATTATTGATGCGAGTGAGCGTTTTTACCGACCAAGGAGGCAGGAAATACATGGAAGATGTGACCGAGGTTATAGTAGAGCCCGAGCCGGGAGAGGACGAGCCGACGTCGGGAGAGCCGGAGGATAGCAGCAGGGGAGACTGCTCGGTCAGTTTGCTGCATGGGGACGCGCATCCAGACCGGACGGGTGAAATCGAGGAGTCCTCGCTTGTTTCAGATGCATTGTGCGAACCCGAGCGAACTGACGACCTAAATATATCAGTGGAAACATCCCTGCAGGGGGGTCAGAGCCCGCCGGGAGCTGAGACGAGCACCGCGACTCGTTCCCGCCGTTCCGTCGCGTTCTTCGCTGTGTTTGACGGGCACGGGGGTCGCGAGGCTGCGCAGTTTGCACGAGACTACCTCTGGGAGTTCGTGAAGAAGCAGCGGGGCTTCTGGTCCGACTGCGACCGGGAGGTCTGCGCCGCCATACGCAAAGGATTTGTAGCGTGCCACCATGCTATGTGGAAAAAGCTCCGTAAGTTTACCAACACCTTACTAAGTTATAACACAACGTTATCAGCTGTCAGTAGGGACGGGTGTACTCCATGTCTGCCTCTCCCTCTGTTTGAGTAGCACGAACAGCACATCAGCCTCCAAACTACACCACAGTCTGCGGGCTAACGTGAAATGTTTTGACTTAAGTTAATGAAAGCCGGATTTACCAGAATATTCTGTGGACCCAATGGAGTCTTTTGACGTTATATAGCGTTATAGTTATGTAAAATAGCAGATGGCTAAACTAAATGCATTTAATTTTTGCTATAGTTTTGCTATTTCAATACAGAATGATTAATGGGGCTAACATGTTTAACCACCACTGGCTAAAAATGTTAGCAGTAGCCACCGGGTTCAATTCAAACAAAGCCTGGCTGCCACAGCGGACACAGACAACCGGTTACCAATTCAGAAGAGTGTTCAGAAGTTATTTTCTGTGTTTTTAGGCCGATATTTTAGTACTTTCTGGTACTCAATCTATGTGTATTATCGTACATTTTGATATATTTCTATATTTTGTCATAACAAAGCCTATTGAACAGTGACGTAGCCGGTGTGCGCTACACAAACAGACGCCGGGTGTCTGCCTGGATATGCCTGGGCATGTTAGCTGTTTTCCAGCTGGTGTCTGCACACACTGTCTGTTCCGTAAAGCGCATGTCTGACTGTGATTGCATTGGAGAGACTCTCCTGGACAAACTGATCAACTGACCGCCAAGTTACAGTGATGGCGCCATGCTCAGCACATACATGTTAAATGTGTAGTTCAGTGTATTGTAACCTAGGCATGGGACGATATGAACATTTTATGTCACAATTATCTTTTCAATATAGTTGATGCACAATATTATCACGATAATCATTAAACATTGCTCTATACTTTTTATATGGCATTGACAATGGAATCACTTTACCTTACATTTGGTTAGGAGCACATATATGTATTGCATCACAGATAGGCAACTCATCTCCCCTGTTCTGTATTTTGGAATTATTTTCACAAATCTGGAATCACTTTTTTTTTTAATGGGGATACAATGGGCCAGCCAGGCAACATAGGACTGTATGCTGGCCAGCTAGGCAGCTTCTTCAGGTCAATCCATGTAAGGATATTCACAATTATCATGATGATGGAAATCCACCATGATACATTTGTCTGAGTGTTTTTATCTATACATCTATATATCATCCCATCCCTACTGTAACCAAGAAGGGAATATGCAGTTAGCAGTTTGTAAGCACTAAATGGTTATTGTAGCTAATTAAATATATTCATTTTCTCTCTTTCATCTTCTCAGCTGAATGGCCAAAGACACTTACAGGCCTTCCAAGCACATCGGGCACCACAGCCAGCGTAGTGGTCATCCGAGGAAACCGTATGTATGTTGCCCACGTTGGGGACTCTGCAGTGGTTCTTGGCGTCCAGGATGACCCATCAGTCCCATTCATCAGAGCTGTGGAAGTCACACAAGACCACAAACCCGAACTGCCCAGAGAGAGGGAGCGTATCGAAGGTCTGGGAGGGAGGTAAGGCTTAACCCACGAGGCACCCTGCCTCTGCATTTTGTTTAAGTATAATATTCAGGTTAATATTGTTCTCTGGTGTAGTGCTCTTATTACATCGCAACAGGTATTTTTGAAGCCTGGCCAGCACGCCATTGCCCAGAACACATCACCATAACTGTAAAAAAGGCCACAGGGACCGATTGAATACAAATGTTGTAACAACTTTCTCATTCTCACGACTCAGCACCCGCACTGTCCCCAATCTGTGACAAAGAAGTGATTGTAACCAAGAAGCGTCTCTTTTGCACAATAGTAGATCAAAATGTTATCAGCCTTAAGGGATAAAGTTCTTTATACTGTCTGTGGCATGTCTACTGATAAGATGTTGTGATTGACAACAACAAAGCCTTTATGCTTACATCGCAGGGTAAACTCCACAGCTTTAAGGGGGATGTATAGTTGTGCGTTTAAGGGGTTAAAGCATTTTCAATGGACCCTACACGCAACGTATGTCAAGATGTAATGCTGCATTTAATTTATTCATATTGTGGGGAATGTCAGTATAGCTCTCTATAATAGAACTAGTGAGTAGTGCTGCTTTAAATCATATTATGCCAAACATTAGGCCTAGGGCCATGAACATAAATTATAAATGGTATACATGGATATGTGATTCTCCCTATATGTATGGGAGGGAGGATATAAAGTTAATTTATCTCAACTCAATATGTCAGTATCCTTACATTATTGTATATTATTATTGTTGTTGTATATTATCATTATAATGTATAGTGATGCACATTTTGAAGTATTGGATTAAAAAAGGTCGATGAAAACAGATCTTCTTGGGTTTTGTTGCACTTGCAGTGACGTGGTGAGTGTGGTTGTCAGCTCTCCACTGCTGTTTTTCTCTCCCCGGAGCACGGACAGAACCCCGCCTGCGGTGAAACAGTGTGGAGTGGAGTGTGGCAGCTGGCGTAAAGATAATGATCAATTCGGGCTCAATATAGCAATACTTGTCTTTGAGATGGGATCAAGACATCCCTAATATTTTGACTTACCCCTCCAGTTTTCTGCATTAAGAAAATTAAGAAAAACATTAAAGTGTAACAAAGTTTTTTGTGTATTTGTAAAATGTCATAATACACACCATCAGAAATGTTGCAACAACCATGATTAACTTTAAAGCAGGATTCATTTACCTTAATTTAGACCCAGTTTTTAGCTTAACTAAAACAAACAAAGCAGAAAAACCAGATCTGAAACAATTTCAACAAAAATGGAATATTGGTAACATTGTAACCTTCATGTACTTAGTAAACTGGCTGCTGAGTGGAATCCTTGTTTTTGCAGCCCATCCATAATGTCTAAAAGTGGCTCTCTGAAAATTGTGGATACTTTGTTTGAAGTAATCAGCAGCGTCTCTCTCCCCTGGTCTGTTAACAGTGTGATCAAGAAATCTGGTGTGAACCGGGTGGTCTGGAAGAGGCCAAGGCTGAGTCACAACGGCCCCGTCCGGCGGAGCACTGTCATTGACCAGATACCGTTCTTGGCAGTAGCCCGGGCTCTTGGTAAGCAAAGCAACAATCATGGATCCCTTTAGCCAGTCCTCATGGAGCGAGTTTGTCCAGACCAGGGGTGCCTTCAGCTAAGTTTCTCTTCTCTGCGACAGGTGATCTGTGGAGCTATGACTTCTACAGCGGGGAGTTTGTGGTTTCCCCCGAGCCAGACACTAGTGTGGTGATCCTCGACCCCAGAAAACACCGCTACATCGTCCTGGGCAGCGACGGCCTGTGGAACATGGTGCCACCCCAGGAGGCTATCTCCATGTGTCAGAACAACGACGAGGCAATGGTGAGCGGAGCAAAGACTTGTTTCTGTAAAGGCTAGGTAACTCTTTAGCAGTTATCATTATATATGAGGTCTATCATAGATCAAGAGGCCAGTAATATCCACCTTCTGTCAGACCCTGTCTGTGCAATAATGGCCTTTCATGCTGCAGGCACCATGTGGGGTATCAAGTGCCCGTCAGCTGGTCAGCCATGCTCTGCTACGGTGGCGCCAGCGGATGTTACGCGCTGACAACACCAGCGCCATCGTAATCGCCCTGCAGGAGCCTGGCACCCCCCAGGACACCCTGCACCACGAGGAGGTGCTGCTCGACTTAGCCAAGGTGTCCCAGTGTCCTCCCACCTCCATATCCCGCGCTGACACTCCTCTCCTACAGGTAATGTAACAAAATCAGAAGGTTCAGGTTTCAGTTAGTTTCAACAGAAAGTTTAGAAAGTGTTTTATATTTCCCGTATACTTGATGCCTGAATCAGGTTCATGACTGAAGCATTGTATTTTTAATACACTTATGTAGAACTGCAGCCAATAACCCTAACCTGTTTTGAGTAATTCTTTGAGGAAAAAACATCCAAATTCTCAGATTCCAGCTTCTCAAATGTGAATATTTTCTGGTTTCTTTAGTCCTCTATGACAGTAAACTGAATAAAACAAGACATTTGAGGACATCACCTTGGGAAAGTGTGGTCGACAGCTGGACTTCAACACTTTCTTTTACATGGTTTAATTTTACTACGTAACATTTAGACAGAGATCTCGTACATAGGTATCACTTCACTACAGTCTTTAGAAGCCTTATTTGACCAGATTATATAAGTCAACTGTAACAAAGGAGAGAGCCAATAGTTGAGTATCTAAAAATTCAGATCACTAACACACTGGAAATGAGTGCTGAAGTTTGTCCTGACTTATTTTTTTTTAACCTGTTCTCCTGCAGCGCTCTCCAGAGGAAGACTCTCCCTCCGCCGTGTGTGAGCTCCTCCCTGCTTTGGAGCGGCGGGACGGACTGTCAGGAAGCAACAGCCTGTACCACATGAATCTGTCTGACCCGTTCGCTCTGGCTCCGCTGTGTCCACACAGTAGTGTTGAGCTGGCCGGTCAGTCCGAGCCCACTGACAGGACAGTCGGCTGCAGGACACCCAACAGCAAAAGAACTATTGACAGCTCATCGGCGTCGCAAGCGGGCCCGTCGGCCAAGAAAGCCCGGCGCAGGACTGCCGACAGGCCGCCGCTAGTCCAGCACAATGCAGAGAAGAAACAGAAGGAGTCCAGTAACGTCTCCCCCATTCTCCAGCAGCACAACAAGACCACAGTGTGTGTGTGCTGAAACACACACACTGACACATCAACCTGCTGCCTCCCACTGTCAGCATCGTCTCCAGTGGCGTTTCTTTTCCTTTTGTTTGCTATTCTCCTGCACATTCTCACAGAGGTTGTGGAAAGACCTGCACCAGTACAATACTTGTTTTTGTGAAGACATCTTGTGTCTTTGTCTCAAACTTCCTCCCTGAAATGCAGATTCTTGTCTTCTTCAGAATCAAATGTTTGATTCATGTCTTACTTCAATTCTTTCTGCTAACAGTTGTAAGAAATAAGTATAGCTAATGATGCTGGTGTAAATATTATCCATTTTATAGGTGAACATTGAAAAGTAAGTCAAACTGTTCATTTAAAACAAATATATATTTTTTATACATTCTTTAATGAAACTTTAGATGAGCTCCACCACAGCCTCCATCTCCACCTCACTCTCCTCACATAACATTGTGTGTACACCCTGTGTTTAAACATATTTATGTATTTTTATTCTTATAACTTTATCACTGGAGACTTGTCTTGAATATAAACTGAAGGTGCTGCTACAGTCACAAACTATAAGCTACTACATTGTGTATATTGGTATATAAATATATGTAATAAGTGTTGGTAGCATTCGTCTTTGTTTGACAGCATGTATTTTGCCATAACACATCTGCCCCGGTGAGGTTTCAAGTGAAGGTATTATTAAGTTTTAATCGCAGACTACATCCTAAGGGACAGGTCCACTCTCTTAATCATCCTACATTGTTGTAATTTGTCACAAGAAACTACATTTTGGTGTCTTGACTTGTGGGCCTGTGAGCCCCCCCATCCATACATCAGGCAGTGATTTCCTGTGTTTCCGAGAATGCCTTTCTACAGCCCTCTGCTGTGCTGAAGCTTTAGCAGGAGTGTCTGTCTTTACAACGATAGATTTCTCCCTCTGCTGAACGTCCAGGTGGCTCTAAAACAAAGACTTCCTTTGGTTCTGAGGGACCAACACAAAAGCCAATGTTTACAATTGATGATGATGATGAGTATTTTGTGCGGCCAGACTTCCACTGTGGCCGCACTGGAGGTATCAGTGATGTCCTGTTCATGTTTGGCCATACATCTGTATGAAAAAGAAAAATGCTCCATCACAAGCATGTTGGTCCCTACGGACTGTCTCGCATCACCAGTCCATCTTTGTTTGCAACAAGACAATAACTGTTGAGAGGTTTCTTTAGCATTCTCCTTATACAAGCCATTGTCCCTCCATGCTGCAGCTGCAGTTGTATTGTTACTGATGTATGCACAAGGCTCATTTGTGAGTAAATCCACTCTGCATGGACTTTCTAAGAGAATACTTTTGCACTATTATGGTGACCTTAATTGTTTTTGAGAAGGGACTTGTTTTCTGTCCTGAAAATGAAACTGATGCAGTCAAAAATGAAATTAAAGCAAATGGAGAATGTCTTAGGACAAAACTGATTTTAACTTTAACAAGTTGAAAATTTGAGTTTGTGGAACATGGCCGGGCCCTCCTTCTGATTCTCAAATGACAGGTGAGAAACATAAATTTTTGAGAGCATAATGACCATTACGCAGATAATGCGGATGTCTCAATCTTTGCAAAACCTTGTTATGTGACGATGATGTATTTTAAGTGCAATTTCTAACAAGAATTTGTAGCATTATGGATTGGTTCAAAAATATTGTATGATGTTGATTGACAGTGTTGGAGGAAGGATAATGTTCATGTTTGACATGTTCTCTTTGAAAATACTGTCTGTTACTGGGCTCGGGATCCCTGTATGATTTTTATATACTATTTTTGAGTTGTTACTCATTTATTATCCCTGATTCAGATGGCTGTGCTAACAGCATAAAATGCATGTGTACAGTGTAAATGTGAAAAACACTTATCTGGAAATAAACCTATTTAAATAAAAAGCTCCTTCAAGTAAAGCAGTTACTAAAGACTTAGAGACTTCACTTTATTGATCCCTTTGGGATGACTCCCTCAAGGAAATTGAATATGCTTTGCAAGTAGATGGTGACTTTGTTTTTCAGTATCCCACAATGGTCTCAGGCTGAGGACATCACTTTACATTCAAGTGCTTTTGTTACAGTTAGACTTTGAGTACATAAATGCATTTTGATTCTGGTCTCTCTTTGAGAATACTTTTTTATTTCGCCATTGGTTGGGTACTAATAATTACTGTAATATTATTAGTAATGGGTTAGGTTTGGTAGCTAGTTATTGTAGTCCTGTTCAAAATATCAGTGTCATATATAAAGATGCATTTTCCCATTGATCCTTAATATCACAATCACAAAGTATATAAGGGACTAACCTGTGAAAACACGGACATGCCGGGCACTATGCGGATGTTTACAAACGTAACTTCCGTTGTGTTTTGTATGACGTCAAGTTGTAACCGACAGGCCACACCAATCATTGGAAAAAAAAGCGTAACAATTGCCACTTGTCGCCTGTACTGGTAACTTTACATGCCCAACAAAAACTGGTTGAAGACTGTATTTCTTTGAATGATTTTTAGAGAGAAAATACAGAAAGTTTGCCTTCACTTTGACTACATTCCATGATGTTTCACAATAATGGTTTTATTTTGAAAGCAACAGGAAGCGCTAATGCCTAATATGGCTAACTTCCTGTCAAGTTCTCAAATGTGATTTCTGAGAGCGGGAAGAATCATGGGAAGAGCAAAGTGGACCTGAACAGCGTCTGTTCGCTCAGTCAGTTTCCTACAGCGTTACTGAATGTCGCCAGTTCAACCCCTGGATATGGACACAGCAATGAACCAACCCAACGGTGGAAAACTTGGCATTAGCATTAGCTCTTGCTAAGTAGTCAGTAATAACGTTAGCTAACACTGACTCTCGAGGCTCAGGTAGGTGGCAACTTCACACACAGAAAAGGGAAAAATAACGTTTGTTAAACTGTTGACACGTTCCTAACACCGTGTTAGTTAAGTATGTGGTGTATTACAGTAGCTTAGTTTATGTGTTAATGAGCAACTAACATGGGGTTTTTTCACATTGATACTAACTTAGGTCATTTAAGTTTATCAGACATGTTTCTTGTTTAGAAAGGCAGCCCTGTGAAGCAGGCACAGAGGAACATGGCTGCATCCCCAGTGGAGTACACCATTGGAGGGGTGAAGATCCACTTCCCCTGCAAGGCATACCCATCCCAGCTGGCAATGATGAATTCAGTGAGTGACATCTTCATCATTTGGTTAACTAACTAACCATTTAAGTGAACCAGTATAGCCTATGGGCCTGTTATAATTTATAGGGAATTGAAAATACCCTGTGCACAGCAGTGCTTCTGTTTCGGTTGCCAAAACCCCTCAAAGCAAATCAAATCTGATGAAGCAACATGCCAAACACATAGTTTTTTTTTGTTTTTATGTTAATGTAATAAAACAGTCATCATTCCCAGTATCCTAGTGTGCACTGGAATATATATTGGATGAAGTAATGAATAAGTATTTTATCCATCCACCCTTGCACCAATGATCTACACCTCCTTATGCCAGTATATCACAGGGCAGAAAGATATAGACAAACAACACGTTCATGTCAGTGTGAACAGCACCAATAACATTGAATCTGGACTTTTCAAATCTGATTAGGCCAATTTGATATGTGGTCCTAAGTCAGACACTGGTCTGAGTTTTTGCAATGGGACATCAGTGTAAACGGTCAGAATAAAGTGTGACATTTCTGTACAGGCAAAACTTGAAATACGGCCTGTATTTGCTCCAACTCCACATCTACACACACTTCTGTACAGAAGTAGCAGCCATTGCTCTACAAAAAATAAAAAATGTGGCTTTCTTTCTCCTCATTCTCATTCTCATCCTCATTGTCATTGTCACCTGCTCGCAAATTTACCACTGCACATCAACATATAAATGAAACTGTAAAAAAAACCTGATGTAACTTCAGTGGCCTCCATATTTACTTCCGTACAGCAGTGTGCTGCAAGTGATGTCTTTGTTTAAAGTATATTTTTTTCAGCTT
>NW_023340257.1:2282315-2308422 GCF_004916995.1 Morone saxatilis | reverse complement strand
AAGTATAATCTAATCTAATCTAATTATATGTGGATATGGCATTCAGTGATTGTGTTAACGGTTAATAACGTTCCAAACTTTATGTTTCATAGAAGGTAACTGCAGGGGTAGTTAGCTGATGGTGTAAATGTGTGTGTACCTTGTCTACAGATCATTCGAGGGCTGAACTCTGGGCAGCACTGTCTGCTGGAGAGTCCCACAGGAAGCGGAAAGAGCTTGGCCTTGCTGTGCTCGGCCCTGGGCTGGCAACAAGCTCAGTTTGGTGAGTCTGTTCTGACTGACACCAAAGAAACAAGTGTGTAAGCAAGTAGGCCTACTGGTCTGTCTTACACAGGCACTGTCACTTGGATGTTTTCATAAATTGCTTCATATAAACTTTTCTTTACAATATCAATATGAGACTAGAAGAGACTTGATTTTTTGTTGTTGTAATGGCATGATATAATTTAAATTGTTGTTTTCATGGTCTTGAATCATATCCACATTCCAAATCTGTGTTTCAATGTGTGATGACAGCCAAAGTGCAAGAAGAAGTAGGCCCTGCAGAGGACAAGAGCCAGCCAGATAAAAACTGTGGAGACTATAAGAAGCCAGACGCCACCACCCCCTGTCAGTGTGTGTGCCACAGCAGAGCCAACAGGACCGCAGCTACAGCAGCTACAGCAGGCCTACGGCAGCTACGCAGCTTACAGGCAGCTACTCAGCTGAGCTTGTACAGCAGCTACAGCAGCTACAGCTACACCAGCAGCAGCAGCCAGACCTGCTGTCGTGGACCTCACTGTGTCTCCCTGCAAAGAGACAGCACAGCCAAAACCGCCGCCGTCACCAGGACCCGAGCATAGTAAGTATCCTTCAGTCTCTAATTTTAACTGTGGTAGCATCTGACACATCCATAACTGTTATTTTTGTCTGAACCTGTATTCCCCTTAGAACAACTACTTTCTTTAGTTTTCTATTTCTGACCCCACCCCTTTTAGTTTGTGTTCCATTTACAGTTGAGCAAGCCATATTGCTGTAGCTGGCGTTTTGCTAACATCATCTAATTTAATGGTCTGGTTTGTAACATTTAGGAGGATATTTTGGCATAAAAGGAATATAATATTCATAGGTATGTTTTTATTTATGTAAATGCTTTGCCTTCTGTAGAGTTCGCCATGTTGAACCGCCGTGTTTCTACAGTAACTCAGAACGGACAAACCAAACACTGATATGTGTTAGATATGGCCTTTCACATTTTTCGTACATTTTGTGGCAAAAGTAGTTTCTCCCTTGCTTTTGGAAGGTGAAGCGAGTGAGTTGCAATCTGCATCCTCATGGCTGGATAAATACCACAAAATCTTGCACACTGGTCCTTTTAACAACAGTGATGTCAGATTTGGTTAGGTCAGTGATATAGAATATTAAATCATCCATCAATCAGTGTGCATAAACTACAGATTCTAAACTCGTTTTTAGAATACAAAAATGTGAATCTGTTATCTTATCGGCTGTGAGAAGCAGGTATTTATCGTTAACTATAACTATACAAAAGAAGATATTTAGTGTTTTTTTTTTCTACAATTGAACTGTCAATAGTTGTTTCAGCCAATGAACCATTCCTTTTAGCAAACTGTTTGATCCAATTACAAAAAAACTTCTTCTTCTAAACTTCTTTCTGATATTTGCTAACTACCTTTCATGCACTCTCAATTGCAACACATGGTGTGCAGGTGTTACAGCTGACTCAGTATGTATATATGTAAAATTCTAATTTATATTTTTTCCCCAAATTATTGCCGCTGTTCCACAGTCTTTGCACATAGCCCCTGGTGACTGCAGAAGCACCCCTGGCTGGAAATTACTGCAGTATTGTTCTACTAATATTACAATAATTGTCCGTTTGTTGTTTTACCTATATGTATATATAATTATATGTGAAATATGAAGCATGCATAATTTAATGGTAAGGTGTGGGCTAAGCTCAAAGGTAAAAAAGAGCTTTGAAGAGCATCTTGAGAGTTTTGATATTCCAGGTGTTGCTGCCAGCTGCAGGCAAAGGTTTCCCCTTTATTTCTTCAGTCTTTGTTTTAGTGAGTCAATGTGCTGACATCATCAAAGCAGGTGTTTGGACTTCAGTCAATAAATAAATAAATAAAACTCAGATGGTAAAAGCAATGGAAGAGACTGAACATGTTATATTAACATGCACCTTAGTGCAGTGGAGCTGCAGTTTCTTCATTAGTCCCAACCTTGTTAGAAACACTGTTGAGTCAGTGCAGTGGCATCTTGCAAATCAAGTGTGGTGAATCATTCAATCATATGAATCATTACACCGATACTCAACCAGTAACCCCTTAGTAATCACTTGTCACATTTTCTTAAAACAACCTAGATATTTACAACTGCTCACCCAATGACCTTCTGATCCTGATTCTGATTTTTTTGATGATTGGGCCTTTATATTTAGTTAGTAAAGGAATCAGTATGCATGAAACCATTGCAGAATATTTTATTGTGCAGACGGCAATAGAATATCCTAAAAAAGCTCAAACTGGTCCTTGATATGTGCAATACTGCAACCAAACTGTATACTGTTCTGTTTTTCATTGGCACATTTATTCAGAGATCCAGTTCTCAGCATTATTAGTATTTAGTCATTACACTTTTGTTATATACTGTACTGTACATATTTTTAATGTCTTATTTTCTATATATTGTTAAATTGTGTTATATTTACACTTATTTTCTATTTTTCTATTTTCTATATAGTTATATATTGTAATATAACGCACATATTTTATAATTCTTCTTATTACTATTTCTTTCCATGGCCTGTTTAGCAATATGATCCCCCCAGAGATCAATATCAAGTATTTCTGATTGTATTTCTGATTTCTGAAAAAGATATTTCTCAAATGTCCTATTGCACAAAAAGCAAATGAGTTACAGCAATTGTTTCAGCTGTGAAACGGTATGGCGGTATATGAACAATTCATAGACAGGAATATAAAGTCGCTATACTGGTTCTGCTGGTATATTGCCCAGAACTATGTCACTGTATATAATGCAAAAAATGTGATGTGTTGTGTTTCAGTGCCGTTACCAAAGGAGTCGCAGCCCAAGAAACAGTCTATAGCCGCCCGTCTGTCTGAGAAGTTCCAGGCCTCCCTCAGCTCTGACCGCGAGAAAGACGACGACTTCCAGCCAGATAAGAAACGCATTCGCGCTGCCGAGCACAAGGTAGTCTTCCATACTTGTATATACTGTTGTACATTTATACTGAACTTACTGTGTATTACATTTAAAGGGTCAACATATAATATTTTGGCCCAATGTCAATTAGGGCTGGATAATTAATCAAAATATTATTGAACTTGCAAGTTGGCCATATAATGAAGGTAAAATGTGTGACAGACAGCATCATAATGAAGTACTGTAGTTCTGCAGAGATGCCCTGGCCTACAAAGAAACAAAATATGTTTGTTTGGTTATATATACAGTCAATGGTGCAGAGCACAAATAACTTAGTTTACTTAACTTAGTTTTTTCAGTGAAAATTACCTTTGAGATGCAAAAATGGTAATTCCCACACAAACTGTGAATCATATTGCAGTATTTGTCAAAATAACCGCAATAAAATTTTTCTACTGTATCGTGCAGCCCTAATACCAATAGCTGCAGTGGTTTGATAAGATGGCTGCATTGTTGTAAGTACTAGCAGTTAGAATTTGATGGTAACTGACAGTACAGTACTGTCAGAATGTGTTGCCTATGCTAACAATGTTACTGAGGTACAGGTGAATTAATATGCAATACACAATTACTGCCAGACAATCATATGAAACATTATGTAAATGAAGAAGAAAAGAAAATATGAATTGGTTTCAGTTACTTGGTAATATATGACAAAATAGTAATATAATCATAATGCATTGCTGAATATAGAAATACTTCCTGTATTGAGGTAAAAGTCAGTACCAGTGACTCAGCTATGACTTGGTCAACTGCTGAGGCTTCACCAGCCGTGGGCGACAGGGCAATTAGTGAATAACTCTAGATCCAAAGGCTAAAAACAGAGTTCCCACACATCCTGGAGAACCTGAAAATGTAGAGACTAGTTTTCCAGTCACAGAAACACCTGGACATTGATTAAAATGTACCAAATATTGTGGAAATAATCTACATTGTCCTTTTGAATTGTATTTTATCTTCTCACTCAGACCTGGGTGAGTATTTGGTTTGAAACTTAACTGTTGGTAGGATAAACTGCGTATGACACTTATGGGTTTACCAGACATGAAGCGGAAAAAAACGGAAAAAAGTCTTAAACGCTCCCTTCCAATTTCGGCCGTATCAGTCAATCTAGCAAAGTGATCTTGCAATGATCTTTTTGGCATCATAATGAACCTGCGACACTTCATCATAAACCCTACATCATTACAAAAGCAGACATAGAACAAGACTTTAAGTCAATACTAGGCCTGCTGGTAAATTATATGACTGTTTTTGACTCCTGAAAAGGTCCTAGAAAATATTTGTTTTAAAGAGTGGAAACCCAGTAAGGAAGCATTAAAGCAGGGAAATTTCAATATTTAACATGGTAATGTATTATTTATTCACTATACTGTATCAGTAGATTGATTCCCTAATTATCTTTACATTGAAAATGTGCTCTTTGTTTCAGTCACATTTGAGGTTAAGGGGATGTAAGAGGTGGCATGCTATCCAAGAGACTTCTGTAAAACATTCTCATTAAACACCATTAAACTGAGACACATTATTTAATCTTTAGTCAAAATAACTTCTAGTTATCTGCTGAGTTACAGCACACATGAGACATGGGCTAAATGTTATATAGCATAAAATGTAGGTTATTAAGTATACCGTCACAGATTTTGATCTTTCTTTGAGCAATAGTAGTCTCCTTAGTGGTTACCATGGCTACATCAACAAGTAGGGGTTGTGACAGTGAAAATGTCCCACTCTCATATCTCTTCCAGTTGTGTGTGTGTGTGTATATATAAAAACCTACCAAAAACTCCCCAAATATAAAACATAAATAATATATAGCTATAATATAAATACAAATGTGTAATATAATGCATCTTTTACATTCCATTCAGAATGTTTTCATGGTTTTTAATGCATCACCCCCCTGTTAGGTAACCACGCAATTATTCTTCATATCAAAAAACTGATAAGCAAGCTGTCTTGTGAAATGCTTTGGTTGTTACTGGTTCTAGAAAGATAGAAATAGGAACACTGAAGCTCAGCGAAGTCACGTTTCTGTGTTTATTCCTCAGAGCCGTAAAAGGCAGCGCCTGGAGCAGGGAGTAGTATTCATAGATGATGAGCCGGAGCTGGAAAATGAGGCGCCAGGTCTTCAGAGTTGGACGATGGAGGCAAATGGCCAGGCAGCAGCTGGGTTGTTCTCATCATGCTGCGTGAGTACACTCCAGACATACAGATGCTAAGCTACACCATAAAATGTATGGCTTCACTGATGCATGGGTCGAATATTGTCCATACATTTGAATAGACGTGTTTCACAATACATTTTGACATGTAACAGTAGGAAAAGCACATGTGATGGGCCATTCAGCTGCTTCAATTTAGAGTTCTGGTATTTTGCTCCCTGGCTCACTGTCACACTCTTCATAGCTTACTTGGTACACTTGAATAGAACAGAGCCATTGTTAATGTCATTGAAAAATGGCTTTGTTCTGTCTGTGCTTTCCCTACTATGAGGTTTATTTTAAACTCTTGTGGGTGATGCTGGTAGAGTGGATTATGGCTCATTTATTTTGTGGTTTCACTATGGTCAGCAGTGAGTTCAATCACCACTCACCATCACCACTGGGTGGCGATATACTCCACCAAATTCACCAATGCTGTGGTTAAAGTTTCAGACTTAAAATAGCAGAACAGGTGTGGTAGTTTTAACAGAACAGAACAAGTACATAACTACAAGGTTAACACACATAGTGTACTACACTATATCACCATAAGAAGCCAGGCTCTGTGTGTGTGTAAACTTAGGGCTTTATTTTTTTATTAATCTTATTATTTATGAAGTCAAATGAGCTGTAAATTATTCAAGACAGACCTCCCTTTTCCATTTGTGGAAAGATTAAACACAAAATAGTAAAATGTGAAACTACATGTATATTAAAATCCATATACACTGTGGATTTAGACCCAGGGGGAGCTTTCTTAAATCTTTGTGCCATAAAAATATTTGTTTTGTTTTATGATATTGTACTGATTCTCAAAAACACTGTATTGATTTTTGTGTTTAACCCCCCCCCCCAAAAAAAATCACAATATCTTACAGTATCACAATATATCACAATATATTGAATCGTTACCCCGTTTCATGATACCTCTTTTATCACCAGATTCTTGCCTGTACAGAGCTCTATTTATATCTATGAGGATAGACAAAATATTAGAAACACCATTTAAAAAAAACTATAACAATCATAAATTTAAGATTTATTTTGGACTGCAATTTATAACTTGTTATTGATTAATCTGACAGTTATTTTCTTGATTATCTGATTATTCCTATTGTTTATAAAATGTCAGATGGTAGTTTACTATCACATATAACAATAAAAAACGGCAAATCCTCACATTTGATAAGCTGGTAATGTTTGGCATCTCTGCTCCATTAATCAATTCATTGACTTGTTCCAGCTCTAGACTTCCTGGGCTGTTGTATTAGACTGCATTAGTTTTAGCTTGGGGCAGCTAATAAACTGACAACTGAGAGTATTTTGAAGGTACATCTGTGTTAGTATCAGGATGAAATTCTTGAAAGTTATAAGGAATTATTTAAAATGTTGTCACATAAAGATTGACAGTCATTTTCTGCTGTTGAAAGTTGAAAGTTTTTGGTCTTTATCATGAAAAAGTATAGCATCTTGTGTGGGGCCATTGCCGCAGTCAGACTCAGACCAACCAAACAAGGGGCATCAAGTAACACTATCTCTGTTTCTTAAAGGTATCTAGATGCTGTTTCTGGTTAATAATCCATGTTCCTGAGTTCTCACCAGGTCCCAAAGACCAACGGGTTAGTCATTATCATTAGAAATTCTGAGCTATACAGTGCTGTTGCACAGCTCACAGGAGTGGTTGAACTCTCAAAACTGCGTCTTAACTTGCCACAGGTGTGTGGCTTGGATTTAGAGCCGTGGATGGTGGGAGGTGGAAAAAGAGGCGGAGGGAAAGTGAAGTCGAAAAAGCGCATCCATCTCTGGTTTCCCTGCAGCTACATGACCCGGGCTCTTTTGTCCCGCGAGCGCTGACTGACGGCCTGAATGGGGCCCTTTGAAGCAAGCTCCAGTTTTAATTAAGAGGGTTTGCCTCGCCTGGGCCGCTGATCTGTGAAAGCCAGAGGGATAAATATTGAATGGGGTTCACCCGCTGGTTACTGCGCCCGAGGGATAAACAGGTGCTTTGGAGGGCAGATATTTGCCAGGGCCCCTACCTGCACAGTGTGGTCATAACGGGAGGGGGGGGGTGTTCGGTGTCACGTCTTCCCGAGGTACTGGCTATTGAAGCCCACCCTTATTGGAATGAATTCCAAGCCCTCGAAAGCTGTGGAATGAGGAGCAAATTGGCGTCCAGTGAGAGGCGCCAGTGATACCTAAGTGATCCACTGCCTGCGGCCCCTCAGTGCCCTCTGACTGGCCCCCTGGAGTGTGAGATTTCCATCTCTCAGGTGTTGGCAGGGAGTATAGCAACAGAAGCCTACCTGTGAATATTCTGAGGTGTTCAGTAACACCACTGACCTCTGTTCTGTCAATTCAAGAAAGCTTTAGCCGCTGCATACACTTACACCTTGGCAGTGTAGGTGTACCAAGGAAACTTAGTATACCTGTACTAAGTAAAGTTAGTATACATGAAGAAACCTAATATACCTGAAGTAAACCTAAAGAAACTCGGTACACCTGTCTTATATCTGTTAACGCTGTGTTAATTACAAAGCTGTTCCCTCGTGCTACGTGTTGTTGGACTGACAAAGTGAGGGCATTCTCATTGTTAGCGGCACCCAAGGAGCAACACCAGTGGAATTGTTCTGCGCTGAAAGAACCAGTATGTTCTTGTTGCGGGCAGAGCTGGCGTCCCATTTGCCCCTTTAGCCAGTTATCTGCATTCCTTTCTAGGGGGTGTCTGCTCTGGGCTGTGGGGCCAGGCTTGAAACCTTGTTGTCCTGGCATCTCGGGAGGCAGGCGCGTAAAAGGATACTCTTGTGTCAGCTGTTTCCTGCTGCAGCATTTGACAAGGGCCTCTATTCATCAGCAAGCCCTTCTACACTGCCCCCCCCCACCACCGCAACCCACCACCACCCCCAAAACCTGCCAATGAATAAGTAATTATTGGCCATCTTGGGGCAGGATATTTGGATGGCTCTATTTAATGTGGCAGCAGCAGGTAAGGTGATCAGGCTCAGGGCCCAGGCTGTGGAGCGTAACTGTTCCAGAGGAGAAAGGTAACTTGAACTGGTGTTGGGGCCCTGCAGCACCTCTGTTTATTTTTCACATGGGCTCAGGGCTCGTTATCCCTCTTAACTCTGAGGCACGGCTCTCTAAGGGCTCCCTTTGGCCTACACTCCATCACACATTGTAATATTTGATGGGCAAACATGCTTGGAAAATCTGAGCTGCCGGGTAACTCGAGCTACTCGTCTGTCATCAGAAGTGCTACCTTCTGATCACGATCATAAGGTGCGATGCGTCACAACACATACCATGCATTCTTACGTGGACTCATTCAGGTAATTTGGTGAGGATTTGGGGATAAACATGTTTGCCAAGCTTGTGAGTTATGTTTATTAATTATTAACAAACTATAGTAATCTCTGAAGAAAGAGGCCGGACACTACAAAAGTCTAAAAATAATACCATGCAGTGGACAAGATGTGTATATCCGTGTTGACCTTTGGGTCTGAAGCCATTAGCTGGATGCCAAAATATCATCTCTCTCAAGGCCCACCCAACATTAAAGCTTCCTTTTGGGGCCTAATTTCAGGGAGTCACCAACCTATTTTAATTTCAATCAAAAGACAATGATAAGTGGATAATCTTGTCCATTATCATCTTCACATATGGTATGATTGTAGTGGAGACGGACAAAGAAAAGAGAGAATGCTGTTGTGAAGTGATTTAAGGCCATGTCCTGTCTGCCATGCCATGTGAATAAAATCCTCTTTCACAGGATATGCAATTTTATATTGATATGTATGCTATAGTTAAGGTCCAGTGTGTAACATTTAAGAGGATCTACTGTCAGAAATGGAATATAATATGAATAGGTATGTTTTCAGCTGAAAATAAGAATTTGTTTTTGTTACCTTAGAATGTGCTATTTTTTGTAGATCACCCTTTTATAGTAGTGCTATATACAGTAGATAGATAAATTATAGATAAATGTATTGATAAATATGTAGATAAATTAGTGCTGCTGCTACTGTTCATACATTTAAGATTACAGTACCTTAAATGATATAATAGTTCCAATGCTGTGTTTGAAAAGCCTGCTATTGGATGGTGTGTGTGAGCCACTGAATGGTCAAAGAGTACACCACTTAAAAGAGCTCAACACATAAGCAGGATCAGTTTCATAAGCGTTGCCAGCTACACTTCACCTGTGAGGGGGGAAGGAAAAGAATTCACCATGTCATTGGACGGCCAATTATGAAGCAGCTAGATTTTCTCAGCCGCCACAATGGTGTCCTATCATCTTTCAGACTCAAAAGGTCACCTGGTGCAGAGTGACAGGACACCTTATGTATGGATACAAATTCTTTATGCTTCTCCGTGTGTTTTTCCAAAGACTATACAAGACAGTCCGTCAGAAAGCCCATTCAGGCCGCAGACAATAGTGATGAGTCGCAGTTGCATGCCTCACATGATAATATGATGAGTGTCCACATGGGACATAATGATCGACTACATTTATTTACATTTATTTGAAAACTTTGAAACACACTGATGGAAATTAACTTAAGTAACAACATAAGTAAAGATAGTAATTTTATTACAGTGGCTTCATAAATAAATAAATGCCACTGTTGGTTAGGTCTCAGAAATAGACTGCCAGCCAACCTCATCATTAATTAAAGAATGCACCATGTGCATGTATGGGTTGTTGCTGCCATAGTGTGAAGTGGTAGGGTGGTTTGTGTCAGTTCCATGTCCATACTAGATCCACTAATCTTAACTTTAGTAGAAACATCTGGGAATTGACTCAAATAACCAATTGTTCTGGGAATAATCTATGTTATCCTGGAAAAGTTTTATAGTTTTTTCGTCCCTCACTCAGATTGCCTACGTAAACCTAGGTTTGAGGAAAACTGTACTTTTCTTGTTTTACCTGGTTTAAATTCTCTTTAGATTGATGATTTTATAACTATTCTATTTTATTTTTTTGTGAAGCAATGTGGGTTTAAAAGTGTTCTATGAATAAAGACTTATCAACATATACGTTCTGCTGCCTTCAGATGGCTGCGAGGATTTAATGAACCGATGGTTTTCATACAATAAAACAGATACCGGACAAATCACTTTTCAAGTTATAGGTAACTCTTTACCAACGTTCCTCCTTGTGATCTCATTAAACTCTCATTTTTGATGCCAATTTAAATCAATGTACTATTTGAGGAGTGTTACATAAAATTTTTTATGGACATTTTTAAGTATTCTTTTATGTTCCCTGCACAATTCCTTCAAGTATTTAGTCTGCCCTTGTTGACAAAATCCCCACATTGCCAGCAGAGAGACTTTGCTCCAAAAAAAGGCTAAAAGACATGGTTCTGAGATGTCTATTCTCAGTGCACATCTAAAACCCAATTTCCAATTACCCAAGTCTCCACAAAAAACAACATCCAATTTGTCTTTGTGTTATTTAACAAAGGATTTGGAAGGAATTTACAGTGAGCACAACTGTGAAGGACGGTATTTTCAGCATAAAAATTACAGTTGCTTGTGTTATGCCATTAAGAGAACAAGATGTGGGACTCAACTGCACTATGTACAGAGATATTGAAATGTAGCTGCAAAGTATTACTCAGTATTTGTTTTTTTTTCTCTCCATCCAGTCCACTGAAACCTGTTCCCTGTGCCCGTGTGCTTCAACCAAAGACAGCATGAAGGACAAGGACAGAGATGGCAAAAAGAATATTCCCAAGATCTTCTTTGGCACTCGCACTCACAAGCAGATAACTCAGATCGCCCACGAGCTGAAGCGCACCGTTTACTCTGGCGTACCCATGACCATCTTATCCAGCAGAAATCACACTTGTGTCAACCCGGAGGTAGCACCTCACTTCAACCGCAATGAACGCTGCAAGGAACTGCTGGAGGGCAAAGATGTGAGGATGAACGCAAAACAAACACCCATTCCTTTACATTAATCCTATTTGAACCCTAACTTTACAGTAATACTCCACCTGAAAGCTGTCTTTGATATCAGCTAGTCTCTCACTGTAAGCTTTACAGGTGGCTGTTTGATCTCATAGAGAACAGCAGCTGTGGTCAACGTGAATACATATGGGTCACAATATAATCCTTTTCCTGCACAAGTTAAAGCTGCAGTTGGTAACTTTTCTAAGAATAACTTGTGATTATTGCTGAAATTTTCATTGTGTTCTAAAAGTAGCACATGAGACAGATAATCTGTGAAAAAATCAGGTTCCACTAGCTCCTCCTAGTGCTCCTAATGGCATTTACAAGAATCTACTGGGTCTGAACAAAAACAACAAATCAGAGCTGAGAAAGATAGGACACAAGACAGTTGATTGTTGAGTCTCATTCCCAGGGTCCCAAAGCATCTGTATTTCACGACCTGGGAATGAGACTTAACAATCAACTATCTTTCTTGTCTCTGATTGGTTGTTTTCTGGTAGATTCTTGTAAATGCCATTAGGAGCACTAAGCTCGAGGAACTGTATGCCCTCACAATGAACTGTTCCGGACCTGAACTTTTTGATCCCAATAGATCTCTCCCTCACACACATACTGACTTGACCTCACACCATCGTGTACTGTGAATAGACCTTTGCTACAGATTCACCCTGTAACACAAACCCACAGGTAACTACCACTACCAGACAAAACACCTTCAATAATGTAGCCTCAGAGCAGCAATTATGCTGCTACAATATCCACAATTGGTCCAGCAGGCACTTTCTGACACGCAAAAAGTCAAGAACCATTGAGAGAGTTTTTTTTAGAGACATGAGACACTTGTTGAGGCGCCTACTGTAATGAACACAATTACGCTGTCATCGGAGGTGTTTGCCTCCCATGGCAATTGTCTCACTTTGTCATATGAAATAGCTGGCCCAGTCTTAACCCCTCACTGGAGTCTTCATCACCTCAGGGTCTAGTCTAGTCAGCGTCAGGTTACAATGCTGTATGGTAACACTGATTCATACGCAGGAACACACATCGTTCAGCTAGTGTCATCTTCAGTCAAAACACCTGCCCTCTGTTTTAACTGTGCAGTAAGCTGTCCTGACTCTCCTAAATGTGGCTGCGTGGCCTTTAATCCCCCCAACTCCCCTTTCACTGAGCGGACAGGGTTCAGTGTCAGCAAAGTGTCCAAGCTTAGCACATCATTGAGAAGAAGATCATTTCACCCAGGGATTATTTTGTCTGGAGGTTACTGAGTCCACTGGTGTACAGTATTTCTGCAGTGACAGTGTCACCTCAAGCTGTTACATTTATAAAGAACAGGGTGGGACATCTAAAGCAGAGACACCTCTTTTGACAGAGTAATTGGGGCTTGGTACATGAGATGCTGTTTCTTTACACATCTTCTACATTCACTGTAGTAGAGTGTCAGGACGTGTAAAGCACTACAATGGCTGGAACACCTGATCACAGACAGCCTCTGAAATGCTGTATGTCTACTGTGGTTAAATTGGAAACTAGAGAGAGGAAAATAAATTTAACAATCCAGTTATTTATTAGAAATATAAGAAATCCTAATAACGGTCCTTAAAATAGTTGTAGATGTAAGGTTCTGTTTAATATAAATAATCTTTTCTTTTTTTTTATCAAAGCTGTTAACAGTTTGTATTAATTTAAAAAAAAAAAAATTGACCAAGTTAATACCAGAAATAAAAAGTTTTGAATGTTTTCCCAGTATATTATTCTTGGCAGAGAGGAAAAGACCACAGTATATGAAAAATGTCCTTGAAATTAAATCTCTAAAAACTAGAGATAGGAAATTAATTTCACTTAGCGATTAAAGTTTTTAAAGAAAATTGAATGAGTTAGTTTCTGTTCGATGGACTATGCCATCACTAAGTGAATGTGTGTGAAAGGGTGGCACGTAGTGTAAAAGTGCTTAGAGTGGTCGGAAGACTAGAAAGGCGCTATACAAGTACAGGTCCATTTGCAATTATTTTTCTTTTTTGAAGCTGCAGTAGGTAATTTTATAAAATAACCTTTCATCATTCATCATCATTTTGAGATTTTTTCACTATATCCTGACAGTAGTAGAAGAGACAGATAATCTAAAAATCAGGTTCCTTCTAGCTCCTCAAAGTGCTCCTAATGGCATTTTCAAGGGTCCAAATGAAAACAACCAATCAGAGCCAAGAAAGATATAAAGACCCTTTGGGTTTGTGGCCTGAAGGTAGTTGATTGTTGAGTCTCAGTCCCAGCATCGATATTTGATGATCTGGGACAGATTAAAAAATAAACAAAATAAATATCTTTCTTTGCTCTGATTGGTTGTTTTCATTCAGGCTCAGTGGATTCTTGCAAATACCATTAGGATCACTGGAACCTGATTTTTTAAACAGCAGATTATCTGTCTCCAGTACTACTTCAGGATATAGTGAAAGTTTCAGCAAAATATAACAAAGTTATTTTTATAAAAGTTACCTACTGAAGCTTTAAAATGTTATTTGCCCTGCTGGCAACCTTTGATAGTGCCTGGAAGTTGCATTTTGTATCACTTCTTAAGGAGAGCCCAAACGTAGTTCCAGGAACTTCTGGAGGTCAATGGAGATCTATGGAAACAAACTCAAAACTTGACAATGACAACATGTTATGTTTCATCCAATTCCTGCATTGAAAAGGGACTACATGTAATCAAAGAAACTACATATCATGCATGAGTTGCTGATGTGTGTGATTTCCAGCTCCTAATAAAGTGGCAATACGGTCTAACCCTTTCCTTTATCTGTTCATTGAACATTACAGGGCAGGTCATGTCGCTACCACCATGGTGTCCAGAGGATGCGGGACCAGTACACACTACAGCATGTCCACGGACTTAATAAAGCCTGGGACATCGAGGACCTGGTGGCACTGGGAAGACGGCTCCGGTCCTGCTCATTTTATGCTGCGCGTGAACTCCGGCAGGAGGCCTCTATCATCTTCTGCCCATACAACTACCTGCTGGACCCAATGATCAGAGAGAGTGTGAGTAGAGTTTGGAAGAGAAGGTGGACGAACTGTAGGACAATCAGGACACAAATTAGAGGAAGGGAGCGACATAATGAAGAACCAGATCATAGGTAGAGTTCGGGGATTAACCACCCACTCTCCTCTACTCTTCTCTTGCTTTCAACCTCCAGATGGAGATCGACCTGGCAGGCCAGATCCTGGTACTGGATGAGGCCCACAACATTGAGGACTGTGCAAGGGAGAGTGCCAGCTTTACTTTAGACCACAACAGTCTGCTGATGTCCAAGGATGAGCTCGATGGCATGGTGAACAGCAACATCAGGCGATCCAAACACGAACCCCTCAGAGACTTCTGCTATAGCCTGATCAAGTTAGTGATTTAATCGTGCTCATTAGAGGTTCTCATAATTTGAGTATATATTTACTATACATGTCTTTTTGTCCATGGTGTAGCTGGATCCAGGAGAGCCAAGGCCTGATGTCTGAACGGGGATATGAGAGTGCCTGTAAAGTCTGGAGTGGGAAGGATATACTGGGTATCTTTCACAGCCTGGGCATCACTGCTGCCACCTTTGGCATTCTGAAGGTACACCAAATATCTTAAATGAATACTGACTAGACTTTTTAGTTTAACCACACCCTTACAGATTCAAACTTGACTTAATTACTTTCTCATCATTTGACTGAATACTGTGAATTGTGCTATTATTATTTTTATTAGTAGGGCTGAAACGATTCGTAACTCAAATACTAAAAATCATCTATGCAATTTCTTTGCATCAAAGCTTTATTTAATCCATATAACTATGTACAGTCATACAGCACACTGTGTGTTGCTCACATGATTATTACTTGCACACAACATGCTTTGGAAAAAAGAGAAAATACCTAAGACAAGAGTCCAGATCAAATTAAACCATGGTTCCGTGCGTTTCTAGTGTGAAACACTTCTAGGTTTGGACTCAGGACCAAACCGTTCAGAAAATTAAAAAGAAAATGAGCCTGAACACATGGGGACATTTTGTTAGACAATTTATTAGATTTAAATACTTGCTGCAAGTTCTTACTTGGTTGTTCTGTAATCGTTTCCATATGTCTTCCACTCTCTGTGTGATAGCAAAACCTGGCCGCAGTGTTGGAGAAAGAGGAGCGTAAGGGTTTGGTTAATGGTAAAGAGGATATGGTGGAGATCCCAACCATCAGCTCAACTACCTCCAGTGTACTTAAAGGCCTCTTCATGGTGCTGGACTTTCTCTACAGAGACAACTGCAGGTCAGAGACAAAGCAAAGAAGTTGGGTAGACTACCATCATAAGTGCCTCAGGTGAACTGTCGTAGTAGCAGAGTAATTGCTCACTTGTTCTCTGTGTGTCCGTAGGTTTTCTGAAGACTATCGGGTAGCTCTGCAGAAGAGCTACGAATGGACGAAACAGGTCCCACCTGATGTCCCTGATGCCCAGGGCTTTATTGTTCGGCCATGGCGGAGACAACGCCAGGGCGTCCCAGTGAAGAAAGAAGTCCTGAAACTCAGCTTCTGGTGCCTCAACCCTGCTGTGGTGAGAGGTTAGACATGGCAGACCCTGCCGTGCAGGCCACACTGATCTATTACTGAAGTCTATAAACATGAAGAATGTATTATTTATAGTCCCACAGACTGTGGGACTCTTTTGTTTTGGTCACAGAGTTTGGGTTCTATGTAGGCCTCCGTGTTTCCAGTGTAGTAGCACTGAATGTAAAAGTGAGCATTTACATTCACTATATTAAATGTCTTCAGTTGTTGTGTTGTTTGGTTAAATGTTGTATTTTATTATTTATGTGATGTATGGGATGCAAGACAATCCCAGGCAAATTTCAGAAAGATATTATAATGTTAAAGCAAAATCAAACCAGAATCAAATCATGACTTAACAGATTCTGAAATTAAGCTTACCAGCCAAGTATGAGTTAAAAATGTCTCAGAAATAAAGAAGCATTTCTTTTTATCCCTTCAATCTCCACAATTCCATTAATGTCCCATAATATTATGTTTATATTATGTATTCATTACGGAACAAATGAGTGCTAAAACACCCCATGGAGGTTCATTGTCAGGGTTCCCATGCGTCCTGCAAAACCTGGAATACTTGGAAATGTAGAGACTAGTTTTACAATTATAAAAACTTCTAGAAATTGATTAAAATGACATTAAAGGATATCTTGGAAATAATCTTTGGTGTCCTGGAAAATTTTAATTGTATTTTAGCCCCTCACTCAGATTGCCATGTAAACCTAGGTGTGTATGAAACTGTGTAGGTTAAGGACTTCACTTTACCAGATGCAAAGTGGAATGGAAAAAAGCTCCCTTTTCATTTGGTATCCCATGTCAGTCAATGTAGCTCTTTGAACCAGATGGGGAGAGGGAACGGACTTGCATTTAAGCGACCAGTTAATTTTTTCCGGAGGAGCAAGTGGAGTTTTACAGCCAATTAACGATCAAATTTATATTTGTTGTCATTGATAAATGGATGCACAGCGATTCGCTCGAAACCACAGAACAAAAACCTGTAATGTAACCTGTAGCCTGTAATGAACTTGAAACACTTCATCATGAACCTGCATCATTACCAAAGAGTTAATACAACTGGAGTTAAATGTATCGATGTAATCTAAATTAAGTGCTGTCCTGTATTGTCAAGAAAATGATTTCTGCTGGGAAATGATTTCTTAAAAAGAGTGGGAACCCTGATTGTGTCTGTGTCTTATCTCTCAGGCTTTCTCTGACTTGAGTGGCTCAGTGCAAAGCATTGTGCTTACATCAGGAACGCTGTCACCCATGGGCTCCTTCTCCTCTGAACTTGGGGTGAAATTCTCCTTCCAGCTGGAGGCCAACCATGTTATCAACAAGTCCCAGGTCAGTAGGTTTACTCATGTCACTGAGCCTCTGGGAACACTGCAGCTTATGCACTTTGTTGTTGCTCTTACAAAGTGGATTACTGTACAAGGGAATAGTTAATGAGTGTATTTGCAACAATACAGTGGCTGGACGCTGTGTACATACTGCTTGATTCCTGGATGACTACGATCCCAAATATGACTGATTAATGATTTAAAATCTCACTCCTCATTGAAATTTCTTAAGTTTTCTGAAAGCTTTCCTGGAAACAATGTTTAGTGCCAACATGATAATGCTCAGATAATGCTTATATCTAATGCTCTCTCTTCAGGTTTGGGTAGGCACTGTTGGCGCAGGACCCCAAGGCAGAAAACTCTGTGCCACCTTCCAACATACCGAAACGTATGGTTTCCAGGACGAGGTGGGTGCGCTGCTACTCCATGTCTGCCAGGTCGTGGCCAAGGGTGTGCTCTGCTTTTTGCCTTCTTACAAGGTAAATATCCCACTATAACATACCCTACTAAAACAAGAAAGATAGGCTATGAAATGAGTTAATATGAGATATGCGTATTAATCTGCCATGACATTATTATTAGTCAGTACATGACACAAAATAAATAAAGTGTACAGAATGAAGGAAAAGAAGCCTAATAACTCCATTATAAAAGAAATACGTTCAGCAGGCAACACAAAAACATTCAAGTAGCCACTTAACTTTCTAAGTAAGGTGGTAATGTGCTATTGTACTGCACTGCATGAATATAACAGGAGAGGTGCTTCTATTTTTCAGGTCACTCAGTGTAAAAGGATTGGTGATTGCATCATTGGTACAGAATGTTTCCTGTTCCCTTGTTCTTAGTTGTGCAGTGCAACTAAAGTGTACACTCAAAATGATTAATGACATTGTATTGAAGTGGTGGTGGATTGTTTGCAGTTAAAATATTACCACATTTGAACACTGGGGGGAGCTAGAGACCATACATTGGACCTGCGACGTCCAGAACATTAGTTGTTTGAAGGTATTTCTATGAACTCGTGTCATGCAAAACAAGTAATAGTTTCAAACCCTAGACTGGATTCCAATAGATCCCACTGCTAGGAAGCAGCTGTCGGCAGTGTCACATGTTACAATAGATTACTACTAATCAATAGAGGTACTTGTCAAGTGCTTTGTTAAAGGCCGTCACCCTCACAGAACTGTATCCTCTTTCAGTTAATGAGGGTGCTTCTGAGAGCGCACTCATAGACACTTTGTCCCCCTTTGTTTGTTATGCGTTTTTGTTCATGAATAATTAATGTCCACTGTAGCTCACTTGTCACATTAGCTTACTAAGGGTCAAGTGGCTTTCATTTATCATTGTGCGTTTGTCCACATTGCATGTTACGTGTTGGTTCCATTGGTCAATGAACATACTTACTGTGGGAAAGATAATACATGTGAGTTTAAAGCCTCTTTAGTTTTTATGTTTTATAATGCAGGGGTTCCTTACTTTTTTGGCCGCCGACTCCTTAAAATGAAGCCCTCTCCTTTTATCCATGCATAATGACCAGTAATTCACAGAATATATATGTAGAATAGATAGAATGGAAAATAGATATATGTATATATTTTTGCTACAAATCAGTTCTATCTCTTACAAATATAACTTTGAATTTTAAGGTAAATATAACTGATTTGAAGAAAGACGCAGAGTGTAGTGGTCGACAAACATAGAAATACTTTACCTAAATCCTTTGCCAGCCTTGAATCACAAAGTTCTTCTATAAATATACCTTACACTCTCTTTCTCATTGAGAATCTTTAATTTGACCTGCCTTTCCCACGATTATGTTCTACACTCATCTGCTGTTTCCACTGACAATGCATTGCATCATGGAAGCCAGCCGGCACTGATGTACTGTGTTTTACCGAGTCAGTGTCGTGTTGACACATCATTCTCCATCAAGCAGTGGACCTTCACACATGTGTTTTGCTCTTGGCAAATTTTGTTTTTGCCTTGGGCACATTTGCGTGTTCGACTTGTATTTCAACGTGTGACACGTGGTGATCAGTGGTTTGATTTCTCTGCCCTCCTTGTTTGTTTGCTATCCAGTTGCGTTCTCAAACAGCCTATGACACCGCCATCCAAACTGTGAGGGAAAGCTAAGACTCCGGGCCTTGTTGTTTTCTCATTTTACCTTCCTTTTTGTCAGCCTGTGATGCCAGCCGAGGAGCGACTATGGGATGTTTTTTTATTATTGATAGCCGTGTAGGAGTCTTCTATCTCTCTCTCCATGCTGATGCATAAATATTTAATCTGCAGTCAGCTCTTAAAGATGAGGAGATGAGGGGATATGAAGGGCTGGGGTATTAATTGGAGCCCGTGGAGGCCTTGTTGGTGCCGCTGAGTCCCGTCTGCCCCTGTGATGTGTGTGTTTGTGTGTGCGCAGGCGATGCAGGGGGGATAGGTCATCTCCAGACATTCCTGTTCAATGTGTCTAGTTGATGGCTATCAGCCCCTCATACACTTTCTCAGTGCAGGGTCAAGGAGGTGTACCTCAAGGCTCTGTTCGTACACACACACATAAATACACAAAGTCGTAAGTGAGTTCAGTTTTATCTTCTTATGGCAGATAGAACAACACAAATAGTAAAATGAATAATAAAATCAATCTAAATCTGACTTTTGCTGGCAATAATGTGTTATTTTGGTTGTTGTCACTTCCCAGCAGTGGCATTGGTGCACTGCAGTCCAATGAGTGCAAAGAAAACTCAAGAGAATGTTGGGCATTAGCACACAGCTCGATTTCTTTTTTAAGATACACGGACACACAAGATATGCCTGTAATCACGGTCACACACACACACACACACTTTCCCAGAGAGCCTGCACCAGTGCTGTGGTTTTGTAGCACTTTAGCCTCAACAGCCCACCAGTTAATGCCCATTAAAACCACAGCGGGCCCTGTAGTCTGGTCCCAGCCGCCAAAGGAAGGGACCAATGCTCCACTGGGGAGGGGGACTGATGGTTTATTTAAAAAAAAAAGCAGGGTTTTGCAGAGGTGAAAAGATGGCAGGGAATACAAGATGCTTTTAAAGGAGATTGAGATAAGGGCCATTAGGTGATGTCGCCTCGCTGTCTGTGTGAAGACGCACCCAGCGCTGGCGCCTGGGCTGCGCCTAGCATGTGTCAAATCAAAGTCAAAGCGGACTGCAGCGTGAACACCCACCAGCACGCACTGTCCTCAGCAGCTCAGGGGCATCTGAAGCACCAATCACGCAGGTCCAGAAGTACTGTTATTTTAAAGTGAGGCTGGCTGTGTTTGGGAGCATTTTGCGATTCATGGTTCAATTTGCCCAGTGTAGCATATCCCTCCTGCTTTTTTTTAGTGCTTAGGTGATGTTTTATATGAGTTTTTACAGTGGAAACTTCAGGATTACTAGTGTTTGACTAAGCTGGAGCTTTTTTGGAAGGCTTAGAGTTTCAGACTTAAAGATCACAGGTCAGATGTAGCTTTAGTCATCTCCTTGTTCTGAGACAGAACACCATAGTAGCAATTTGTAGCTGTCAGTGCGTTTGAAATATAATTAAACATAACATGGAGTCTTTAGAGCTGATATTGATTGACCTGAAATGATTCATCTGTTGATTATTAATCACTTAATCATTCAATCAAAAGTCCAAAATGATGATCAAATTGCTTGTTGTGTCCAAACCCCACTCCTCCAAAACTTCAACAATGACACAAAACAGAGAAAAATGCCAACTGCTTAAATCTAAGAAACTGTAACCAGTGAATCTTTTATGTTTTTGCTAGATAAATAACTTAATGATTAATCAATTTTCCAAACAGCCGGCAGTAGTTGCAGGAATTAACTAATGAAGTAGCTGACTTGATACAGTGTTTGCATAAGGGTAATATAATACTGCAACTAAAGAGAATGCATTTTTAAGGGATAAGGCTAGAGATTATCTATATTTATTCTATAAATCCTAAAGGTTGTTTGGTAACACCGTCAGCCCCACAACTGGTGATTGCCCATATATTCCTGCAAGTCCAACAAGCACCAAAATCTGGTTTGGTCGAGCTAATTCATCAAGTTAGATGTGAAAATATTCTGGCTGCATGCTGTTTTTCTTCTCATTCATTCTTCGGAGGCAGGCCATTCACTTAGCAAAATAAAATGAGAAAAGTCGCCCCCCAAAAAAACAATCACATATGGACTTAAATCACCAATAGCTGATATATTTATCCAATCACCCTGGTGAATCCTAAGCCTGTTATGTGTGATTCCCCTGGAACATAGAGCTCCATTGTTCAGTAAGCCACACTGTTGCAATGGGAGACATCTTCCTTCATTTCTTTTCACACACACTGTAGTTCATTTTAATGCAATCCAACATAAATCGTCCTGCTGCCAGAAATGCTTGTTAGTTCAGCGAATCACTGTAGTCTTTACCCCGTCTGAATAATGTTTGTTATAAACTACAGTACCAAGCTGTTTTAGGAGTTAATAGGGATGCACGATAATTATCGGGACAGATAAATTATTTGTAGATAATGGGAAATCTATGTATCATAAATTATCGGGATAATTAAATTACAGGTGATCGGTTGATATTAACGATAATACTGAGAAACCAGCTTTTTCTAATAATATGATTTTGTTATATCATGTGTCCAATAGCAACATTAACAATCTTTATTTTCAATGCATTTGATCGACATTCTGTTATATTTCACATCTAACGGTTATCACTTGCTACACTGTCGATTGTAGAGCAGTAATAATTTTATTAATAAATACTACTGTATTTTAATACACAGTGTACAAACTGATATATAAATTGTGATCATAAATTATAATGATCTGAAACCCTCCCATATGTATAGATAAGTACTGTTAACATCCAATCAAATATGTATGAGATATATATTTAAAGAATAAAAAGTCCTATCAGTGACTGTCTTCTTCTCTGGGCAGCAGGCAGTGTTTTTGCAGCGTTCCGTTGTCACCACCAGTGTGGCTGGGATGTGTAGAGCAGCAAGACAAGGGAAAAGTGGCAGGCCAGAGGTGGCAGGTGGCTTCTTGCCACCAGTCCTGGCGTGATGGTTGCTGTGATATTTTGGGGCTAAATAATTTACACCGCAACAACACGTCTCCCCTCGCCACTGCGAAATGTGGCTCCTGGCTGCATGTTTCATTAATGCCGTCGCCTCTAAATCCCTTCCATAATTCAGCAGGCACTGGAGGAGCTGCAATGTGTCGCCACACAGCTCAGTGACACCAGGGACGCAGGGAAGGAGATAGAGAGAGGCCGGATGCAGAGGAGGTGAAAGATGGGGAAGATAGTAAGGGGTGGAAGAGAGGGGAAGTGTAAAAGTGCGAGAAAGACTACAGTTCACTGCTTCTATCTAGTTGTTTCACCACCCTGTCCCAATTGGCAGAAAGACCTGGCCCACTTTACCGTGTCACTGGCAGAGACTGAGCATTGAACCTACCATGCCTAGAAAGGGCAATGAATTATTCACACTTTGTTGTGTCCTCCTATGTGCTAAACACTGCTCATTCCCATTTATGTTGCCTGGGCATCATAACTGCTTCTTTTAAGATCTCTTGTTAAGGTCTTTTTTTTAATCGACAAATCTTCTGAAGACAACTAGAATAATAGCTTATGTTTCAGAGATACACTGAACTCCTATACAGCTTGTAGAGCTTTAGTGTAATGTCTATTCATCTCAGGCAAGTAGAAGTAATTGTGCATTGGTGCAATATGCCTACAAAATAAAGCCTGTATATGTGTAAATAAGTGGTACTTTTCTGATAATACTTTCTTTCACATATTATACATTTTCAGAAATATATACATTTCTAGAATACAATGAAATATAATTACCTCTGCCAAGGAGGTTATGTTTTCGGTATTGTTTGTGGTTTTTTTTTTTGTCTGTTAGCAGTATTACCGAAAAACTACAGGCCTGATTATCATGAAACTTGGTGGCAGGGTGTAGCAACCCATTCAATTTTGGAGCGGATCCTAATCACAGGACAAATACACAAATTACTCTTCACTTTCCTTTTGCAAAATTAACTGAATTTGTTGCGCACGCATAAGCTGGTTGTAATTTAAGTGAATGTTGTGCCATGACTAAACATACAAAAGAACACCTCAAACATCTCTGTAGAAACAAATGCAGCAGGTATGTATCAAACAAGTAATCAGGAATGTGATGTTTCTGGATTAATCCAGAACTCGTTGTAATTTAAGTGACTGGTGTGCATATTATAGAAGACTGGACTATTGGCCTTGGTGGAGGTCTACACTCGCCGAGTGCTTTTCTACTTTATAGTTCATTAGCTATCTGGCATATACAAAATTTACTATTTTACCATTTTTATGGCAGCCTCAGAATGTTAAATAGGCAGGCCATGAATAACCGCTACCTGCTATTTTCATTTTTTTTGTCTTGAAATTATGCAAAGAGGTGTGTAGTTGAGCATTTATATTGACATTTTATAGCCCAACCCAGTCTGCCAGCTAAACACCCGGTCTCTGTCAGATGTTGTCCCTAAATTATTCATGAAGGTGCTCATGTCTGTAATTTTTGTCTTTAATTTCTGTGTTGAGTGTCTAACACTCACATGGCTGAAAGCCTTTGCTGAAGGTGCTAAAGATCTGTTTGACTGCACAATAAAACGCTCGGCTTCACACCTACATTATCCATGCAGTTTGATTTATCAGACCAGTCTTGTGATCTACATGTACATGGCCTACATTAGTGCTGGCTGTTGCAATACAAGTAACACCTCGAATCTAATGCACATCACCAACCTGCAAATATCGCTGTCCATACTAACACGGATAAAAATACTTATTATGTTCAGTGGATTTAATTTGTGCTCCTGTATTGAATTCTACTATGTTGTTAGTGTACCTAATTCTTCACCCACAAAAGTGGTATTTATTTCAGGTCTGATTGTTTTCCCAGTTTATTAGGTACATCCCCATCCATCATCCAAATTATACCTTTTAAGGACTTGTGTATATTGTGGCCAGGCGGTGTAGTCAACTAGTGAGCACAGTGTTTCTAGTTAAAACTTAACTGTGGAGTGCAGTTGAGTGATTGGATGAATCAAGAATACTTTTTTCCCTTTGAGAATCTCCAACTTAAAGTGGAGGAGTTTGTGTGCACCTGTGATCCTTGAAACTCCGCCTGGGGACAACAGGTCATGCTGAGGCCTCCTGGGACAAACCAGTGTGGGATCAGAGGAGTCATTATAATACCCCTTTAGAACTATGCTTGCCTGTATTAGGGAACTGGGGCCCTCTCCTGGAGCAAGGCCTATAAGGGCTGCATGCTCTTGAGTCTACTGGCCTGACCTGAACTAACTAGGCCCTGAAGAAATAACAATGTTTCCAATTGTGTGGCATGCAATGGCACAAGCTTTGCCATGCCAACACTCTTGGGGCGTGGAATGTCACCTCTTTGGTGGGAAAGGTGCTGGAGTTAATGACATACTGGAAACATATAGTTGAGCTTGCCACTACACATAGCAGTGGCATCTGGGGCTCTCCTTTCCTGGAGATGCCAAGTGAGAAGTGGCATGCAGGTTTTAGAATACTGAGGCACCCATGGCTGAGTTCCAATTCACCTCTGTGCAGCTGAGTGTCACTGGCAGGATTGTTGTTTGACAATTTGAACTATTTGGTTCAGTGTTTCCCCTAGAATTTTTTTTCAGCAGCGTTGCTGTTGTGCACGCTGTCAGGCATGCGATGCCAGCCATGTGGAGTAGCTTTCCTAGGTTTATGGAAGATTTAGGCGCACATATGTGGAGGGGGGTAAAGGGGTCCACCCCAAGAAGACTTTACATTTTTCAATACAAATTTCAATCATTTTGGACTGTTATTATTACCATATATGTGTGTAAAAGTTGGAAAAGCTAGAACTGTTACTGTGCCAGAGCAGTTTATTGGGGACGACATACAACTAATAGATCTGGATAAAGTCTTTTAGTTAATTTTGATGCTCTTAACATTGATTTTACAGTCACAAAATGACCTCAGTGTCACTATAGATCAGAATTATTCACTGTTTTCTGTCTACTTAATTTACAGCTTTGACATTTATCTGTAGCCAATATTATAAATGCCACAACACAGCAAACTATTTAAAACTATTTAAGTAAACAGTTGAAAAAGTCTAATCTGAAAATACCATTTTATTTCTTGCAGTTTAAACGCACTACCCCCATTCAAAATTAATGAGACGATGGCTGTTATTGCCACAGTGCCTGATTTGATCTGAATCAGCCTTTAGTCAGCCGTCAGATGTTATTGTACTCGCACAGTGTGCCAGTTGAAATTATTAATAGCTCATTGATGTTAATAATCGGGTACGCCGCTGCTGAATGAATGGAAGGGAAACACTGGGGTCTAGTTGAAGTCTCTGAATGTGGTGCTGGTGAGGGCACTAAACAGATGTAGTGTTCATTATGAACGTCTGCCAGATAGTTCCCAAAGCACTTTAAGCCAAAGAACAATGATGTAGTTGTATCATCAGACCTGCGGCTGTATGTCTTGGGTGGAGTGAAGAGCAGACCTGTGTTTTGAGTACCACATGGCGATGGCTTGGATCATGTGACTGGGATTCTGCTGTACAAACCCGACAAACCCAAACAGTGAGGGTGAGGTGGGAATGTCTTGCAGATGCTAAACATACACTTAATAACCTTTTCTGCCAATGATGAAATGAAAAGAAAAGTTTGGCGTAAATAACGTTCTGCAGATATGATTGGCTATGATTGGCTCCAAGACACGATCCTTGATTCTGTCTTTACTGAGCAT
>NW_023340257.1:2280726-2282306 GCF_004916995.1 Morone saxatilis | reverse complement strand
GCATTTTTCCTCCATACTCGTTGCCTTTTGGAATCAGCTCCTTTCCAAATGCAGCCTGGCAGATAATGGCTGTTTTGTTTAGTGGTAGATCTGCCTAAAGTACATAAGATGAATTATTCATCTCCCGCTCAAGATTTCACTGGAAAGCAATTGCAGGACAAACAGTTTGCTGAGTTGAAGAGGCACGTAAGGGGGGTCCTTGTCGATGTAACACTGCATATTCAGTGAATGTGCCATGTTTTATTGATGCAAACGTCCCGGCCTCACTAGCTTGAGGAGGCACCAACCTGATGAAATCTTCCCCATGCTTCATTTCACAACTATGAGGCAATCACACTGGTATACAAGAAACTATCAACGCTCTCATGCTGTTTCATTTCCCTGTCTGCCTTCCCTGGTTGCTTATGTACTGCACAAAACCTGCAGAGTAAATGTCTGTTCAGCTTGGTGTGGTGTTTGGAGGAATACTTGAACTGGGTGTGTTCATGCAGGTAAACAGAATAGGTGTACTGTTATGGACAAGATGTCAGTTGATACTCATCTGGTGGCCCCATCTACATCAGACTCAGACTTTACAGGTTGACACTATTTGCCTGTTGAGAAGTTTTCTGCTGACTACAAGAAGAACTTCTACTTGACCTTTCTAACACATTTCCAATCCAGTGAAGCTGCTCTTTTATTGTGAAGCCATGCTTATTCAAGGATATAATCTGCACGGCACATACATGAGTGGGGCCATGCTAGGATGAAGGCTTTTAGATCAATGTGCCTCCCCTGAGAGCTGCGGACTTTTTGCACTAACAATAGTACAGGAACAGTGATTTTATTACAGAGGGGGTTTAAACACATCAGCTATCTGCCAGGTGCAGGTAAAGAAAAGAAATCCAAGCTGTTTGAAGACACAGAAGCAAACACAGGCAGCTAAATGCTTCCTGTTCTTTGTTGCAAGCTTTATGTTTCTGAATTGGAAAGTGTCATAATGTGTTACAGTGCCATGTCTTAGTTATTTACATGGCCTACAGTTTTACAACGTCTGAAGATGTAGACCTTCTGCATTCTCTTGACATGCAGTTACATTTGGCCCACTGCCACATAGTATTTCCTCGAAAAAGCTGTCCTTGTCTTCTTTTTCTTTTGGTTGTAGGTTGTATTTGTCTTTATTTAAAACCACTTCCGACCTAAGTTGCTTCAAAATATGCCATATCATCAACCATCACACCTACTGTCTTTTCACTATACTGATTGTGTAATTTACTAGGTACAAGTCAAATTATATAGGTTTTCTTAACAGAGCAAAAATTCACATTTCCAAATGAACACCATCCTTGTAAGTCTGTTTTAACAGTAAGCTGGTTCTAAGCAAATCCATAAATAATAATGGTAATTCATCCAGTAGTTATTGAGATAATTTAGTCTAGACCATACACAGTATATCAAGCGGACACAGCTTCCAGGTCTGTGAACTGAAGCCACGCACAAGTGTCTTAAACATGTATTCTATGTAATAGACAGCACAAGGCAGCTCCATTGAAGTCAGATAGTATGTAGTCTTATGGAGGAATGACCCTACTTCTCACTTG
>NW_023340257.1:2278518-2280656 GCF_004916995.1 Morone saxatilis | reverse complement strand
TAAAGTAGGGTATACTTTAGGGCGTGGCTACCTTGTGTTTGACAAGACATTGTCAAGTGACATCAGTGAGTCCGTCCAGCTCAACGCACCACACTCAGATCAAACTGTCAAACGGTGTTATATTTTATTGTACTGTTTAGCTGTAGAACATGTGTGACTAAGTGAGCTGCCATTGTTTCCTGCTACGGATGACTTGAAACTGCGCATCCAATGAGTGAAACTCAACACGCAGTACATCACTGCAGCTGGCTCCGAAAACCCGACATGGCGACGACCATAATGCCAAACTCTAGACTTCAGAACGGTACTCCATTAACCAATGGGTGACATCACAACAGGTTTACATTTGGTCTAGATCAAAGTGATGGGCAGACTAACATTGCCAGCCATACTGTAGAGCCATGCTGCTAGCATGGCTAATGAAAACCTAGGTTTACTCTGGCGTGTCAAGCAGATGAAGATATGCAACGATCATTTATCATATATGCCAGCTCACGCACTATATTGTACACAGTAGTTTGCCTAACTATTATACTTTTCAAAAACATGGCTTTAGTTTGTGAAGGTGCAAGCAGAGTGTGTTCACAATGAGAGTCTTCTGTAGGAGAGAACAATCCCAAAGTGTCTGCTCTTAGTTAGCCATGTTGTCTCATGATTCAGATTTAATGTGATCAATTTCTACTTTTTCAAGAAAACCTAGGCAAACCTTTATATTTCCGACATGCCTCCTGTGATTTGATCAGATGCTGGACAAGCTGCGAGACAGATGGACCAAGACTGGTCTCTGGGAGAAGCTAGAGCAACAGAAAGCTGTGATCACAGAGCCCCGCGGTGGTGGCAAAGGGGATTTTGATGAACTGCTTCAGACGTACTACGATGCCATCAAATACTGTGATGACAGAGGTGAGACTGTTAAACATCATGCTTACCTTTGGACCCGCTCCTAGTCTTTCTATATCACATAGTATATCACAAAGCAGCATGATTGGTGCCCTGATCTCAGTAAATTAGTGCTCCAATACATTATTTGATCTAGTCTAGTTTTCACACACTAGACAGTGTTTTCAGAATGGTAATGTTGCTTCTCAACTTAAGTTGTCATTTGTACATCTGCTTCAATGCTGACATCATCTTCATTTTCAACAGAATGGTTATAGTAATTGTTTGGAGTTCTACTGCATGCTACTTGTCATTTACTGTAATGATATATGCTGTATGTGATTTCTTTGTTATAGATGGTGCACTGCTGATAGCTGTCTGTAGGGGTAAAGTGAGTGAAGGACTAGATTTCACAGATGACAATGCCAGGGCAGTGGTCACCATTGGAATTCCCTTCCCAAACATCAAAGACCTCCAGGTAAATAGATTCACAACAGTCTGCAGATATTCTGGCCAAACTCTTGGAGATTTACATGTTGAATAAGTGGTTTAGACCAGAGGTTCCCCCATGGAACATTTGCTACTGGGCAAGTAGTAAACAATTTCATAGCCGATTATAGATCATTTTGCGGTAATTGCCTTTAAGTATTGTGTTTCATTTGTTACTCATCACCCTCCTGTCACCTCCTAACTACAATATAGTGATATTTATGGCAACTTAAGTAGCGCCCCAGTACACAAAGTCACCAGCAGCATTCAGCAGTACATGAAATCTGTGTGAGGCCTCTATCTGAGTGGGGCTGAGAGGTTTATGTTGTTGTTTTTTTATTTTTATTTTTTTAGTAAGATTGATTGATTTTGTCTATTAATTTGAAGCTACAGCCAGGAGACAGTTAGTTTAACGTTAACTTCATTAACCAATGGTTCATAGGTTGTTTGTTTAATATTTAAACAGGTAAATGTATGGTTTTATTGGTGTTTATGGCTTGGGGTAGTGACTTGTGGCAGGGACTTCAGAGACTCTGCTCACGGTTACTTCAAAACAGTTCGGTGCTCTGCAAACCTCTGATTTAGATGTCGTTAGACTGGAGATTCATTTAGAGCCTGGCTGTGTCCAGCATGGTGGAATTAGTGGAACTTTTGTTTACAGATATCTAAATACAGGAAAGGAGAAAGTTGACCATGGTTCTGATAGAGGCGTGGTTAACTGTTATTGGAGCACAGGAAAAAAAATGGGCGGGACTTAGGAAGGGTCAACT
>NW_023340257.1:2278221-2278471 GCF_004916995.1 Morone saxatilis | reverse complement strand
TTTACAAAATGGAAGCCAAAAGAGACAGTACCTCGTGGTGTACAGGACCAAATATCTGTGTGGTATTAGGCACCTGTACTGTCAAAAATGGGTGCTAGACATGGCTTTCCTCTCACTCGTGCATTTCATCAAAGCTGTGTCAGACATGACCAAATGAATGAACTACTGTAGACTAATGTGGTATAGACCAAATATGTCTGGTATCTTAACCAGTTGAAATCACTACATGCTTTAAAAGGTTCACCATTTT
>NW_023340257.1:2277990-2278192 GCF_004916995.1 Morone saxatilis | reverse complement strand
TTTTCATGGAACATTGAAGTTGCTGCCTGTAGAAATCCTAACTTTATTACTTTGGCAATGCTGTACTGGTGTTGTTAAAACTGGTATCATGATAACATTAGTCTAAGCAGTGTCTGTAAAATGTCATTATTTCTTTTGGGCAAGACCAATATTTTGGATACCGTGAACACAAAAACATATCTCACAGACACACACACACACA
>NW_023340257.1:2264696-2277890 GCF_004916995.1 Morone saxatilis | reverse complement strand
CACACACACACACACAACCCCACACCAAATAAGAGCATCTCTTTTTGGTGATCCGTAAAAAAAAATCCCAAAGCGATGTTGCTGTGTCTGCCCCGTCCTTAGCAGATAAAGTTGACCTTTAAGTTTGACTCTCTCCCCGCCTCCCACCTCTCCTCCCCTTTATCCTCCACATCCTCCTGTCAGAGCACGACGAAGCTTTCACTAACCTGTTCTGTCAGTGTGGCAAGATGTGTGGGTGATTGAAGCTTCCCAGACCCTTTCACCTTAGCCAAAGCTGTCAGTTTCACCACTGTCAGCTCTCAGGGCATTGCTTCGTCTTTCTTATCAGATTTATTTTTTTAATTTTCTATTTTGTGTGAGCACAAGCTGTTGTTTTTTTTTCCATGAAAACACCAAAGCCAACAATGAATGTATCCTACTAAAAAGTATTGTTAGCAGTGTCCCTCTGTGCCATAGAGCTCCATTGTTGTCCCATGAAATACTCAATAGAGCACTACATGGATTAATCTGCAGTTGAAATGCAGTCCCCAACAAACCTTGAGTAAGGTTTGAAATTACTAAGGCTTTTTATAAATGAAAACTATGTATTTGTTACTCTTGGTGAAGATCTCCATCTTCAGTAGGAACCAATGGGCGCCAAGGGTGAGTTTCACAGACAGGGTAGGGAAGTCAGAAAATATAGATGAAGTAACACATCGTCTGTTTTGGGGTTTTTAAATATTTTGTACTTGCTTTGGTATTGGCAAAGGAATAATCAGATCCTTGTAGTAGACTTTTCAAATGATGCAGTAGCTTACAGTGTTTTACATTATATTTTGTAATTCTATTCATCTGGTTGACACAATAACAGGATAAACACAAAAATAAGACATTAAATACACAAAACAACAATTGCATGTCATCATTAAGACAAATAGCCCTGTTTCTTTATTTAAAGTCAATGTACATTACCATGAAAGTGATGCTTTGGTGTAACCCTGCTGCATCAAGCCTGTAAAATAATGTGCCTGATGTGGGATAAAACAGGAGATAAGTGGATGGAGCAGAACACCAGGGGGAGGTTTGAGGAAGCCAAAGCTAGTTAGGGCCAAGCTGGAGCAGACCAAGCGTGAAGAGACTGTGCATTTCTAATGACATATTCTGTGCTCCACATCAACAGCCTTTGTTTATTTGCTACACGTGCCCTGCTCCTCAGCGAGCTCGCCATCTTCTGCCACATCTCTTGTCATGATTGTGGCTGCTGTAGGATCAGGAAGGCAAAGCTGATGGCCGTGACTGCTGACACTTGGACTATGTGCTGCCATTTAAAGACACCCCTTTTATTTCATTTTTGTCATCGGGCATACTATGCAGGATTTTCCCTGTAGAACCAATGTATAGGGTTTTACAAACAATCCCTCTCAATCACCACTCATGTGTTTCAATGTCTGTATCTGCAGAGACCCTGCAGTACTCTTCCTGTATTTTCTTATATTGCTGTGTTCCGGACGTTTCTGGGCGTCTGCTTTTGGGAAGTTTGCAGGGGTCTGGGGTTACCAGGTTACATCGCTGTCTACGTCTCTGCTCCCTGTCTGTTTGGCTGAAGGCACCTTTGGCAGGGTTGTGCGGGGACATGGCCGTGTTCATTTCTGCTTTAGAACGTATCTGCTATGAAACAATTAGAAAATAAAGAAATACATCTCGACCAAAAGTTCTCTCTCTGGCTTGCTCAAACCGAGGAGGGGAGGACAACTTAAATGGCAATGGACAAAGCCTGCATAGTATGCCTTTAAGCTCCATCCTTGACTACCATTAAAATATGTCATCATTTCAATAAGCGAGTAAATAAGAAAATGAACAGAAGAAATGTATATTTTCTGGATACCCTAAGACTAAGGGAGGGATGTCTTATGCTTTACCTGTCCTAACACTTCTTTACTGTTATGACACTTAAACAACATATGTATGAAAGAATGAGATGGATTTTAAAGAGAGCAAAAATGCAAGTGGGGTTATAGTGTGCAAACACGACACAGACAACTTAAACTGAAACTAATTCTCAATTTTATAATAATAATTCATTTATTTAATTTCATTCTCTGCAATTCTGTGCTTTAGAGGTGATGTGTGTAGAACAGCTGGAACGGACTGGGGTCTGGGGATGAATAGAAATATCTTCTAATACCAGTTTTCTATAAATCAGTAAAATGCAGATTGACTGTCTCATCTGTGTGACTCATTGACTGAGAGGAGAAGCATGGATTTTACTGCTACAGTATTGCTGAGATTTCTTTTTAGATCCATGTCTTTGCATCTTAAAAAGAGACATTGACCACTACTATATACGTCATGAATGTTGGCTCCTGTCAAACTACAGCTAGTAAAAATATCAGTCCTCCATTCTGTAAAACTTATGATACATTTTGTTAATCCTGCCTGCAAATGTGATTTTACGGCTTTCAGAAGAGATTAAGACATTATGTAAAGGTAATATTTATTTTAGAAATGTATGTTGGATTTGATTAGTTAGTATAGATGCTTATAATCAGACGTAACAGACCATGCCTGTAACATCCCAGATTCTAGTCTCCATTTTCTGCTCTGTACTTGTCCTTTCCTCCTCCTGTTATCTCCTCTTTCAGTGGCAGAGGCAGTGGCCCCCAGAGAAGCCCTGGGGGCTGTAAAGGTCTTTGAGCTAACCCCTATTACACTGCTGAGAGGATGGGGACACTGACACTAATGACAGCCATGCAGCTAGCCCTTGTAGCATGCTGAACTAGCACAGATACTGCTGCAGCACATTCTCTCTCTCACACTCACACACACACACACACACACACGCACGCACACACGCACGCATGCATGTAATGGTGCATCCACTACTGGATAGGCAATACCAGAAAAGGACTTTAGGATTCCGTTTACCCTCTCTTTGGTCACCATATTTCTGAGTAATGATGCATTGTTCTGTATGGTTCTATATTGAAACGCAGTGATCTATACTAGGTGCGTTTTTAGACTCCTGATGCAACTGAAAAGTGTTGCATTATTGAAACTGCTCGTTCCAGAAACACTGGATTGGGCTTTGTTATGCTGTAATGGTGAAAGAAAAAGGGTTGATTTCCAAGTGCCACAAACTGTAACCGTTAAAATAGCTGGCAGTAATGCCACCACAGTGAAGTTTAACTTTTGGAGCTCTGCCTCCAAAACCTGATGTGTCTAAGCTGAATCAGAAAAGATTTGATGCATCACCTCAGATAGTCTTGCGATACCAGATGATTGGAAATCTCAGCGCCTACCAATCGTCTGGGGATTTCTAAAGGTAAAGTAGTTGCTTCAACGGCGGTGAGAACGTCCGAGGACACCACTCACTTCAAGGAAACACCTTACCTGAAATTATGCTGTCCCCCATTCTCCTCCTTAGTGAAACAAACTGGAGGTATAGCGATTCCCTTTGTAATATGGAAAGAGCTTTTTAAAACATTGAAAATGGATGTCTTAAGCAACGTTATATTGCACGACAGTGTTTACAAGCACACAATTCTGCACCGCCCTGAAGATTGTAATGCAGGTTGTTTTTAATCTCTGCAATTGTTAAAATTGTTAAATAAAAGCCCTCAATCTTTGTTTGAAAGCAAACAAACCTGTCCACAGACATAATTTCTTCTTCCGAGAGTTTTCTTGGATTTGGAGTCCATAGCTAGCCTAGCTAGAGAGACTCCAGACTAGCAGCCACTGCTATTGAGTTTTGGCAAAATGTAATGTTAAAGAATGTTAATGCCTACAACAATGGGGGAAATGTTATTTCCATACCATTCTTTGTCAAAGCCACAGGGAGCCACTGGAGAGGGCCTAAATAGCACTAGCAATTCAGTGACTACATGATGGTCTAAACAACTGCATCGCAAACTACATACATGGCTAATATATATATAATATATGATATAGCTCTCTCTGCTCTCCCTCTGCTATTTTTTTCTGCAGGTTAAACTGTATTTCATATGTGTAATAATTCCTTCTGGCGGTCTTACTGCTGCAGTAGCTGTATTGTTTCTTATTTTAACAGTGTTAATGTGTCAGGGATTATTTTTCTTTAAATACATTTTTCACCTGCATGAATGCTTTGTATTATCACCTTGTCATATTTACACCATATGTCTCGCATTGAAAATGGTTTCCTTAGTGCACACATACACACCTGTGACTTGTTCTTACATTGTCACTTCCATGCGCTAGTGCTAACATGTGCACATTCTCATAAGAGCACACATGGACCCAGACATATTAATTCATTCATTCTATGCCACACTCACACGGCAGCACCCCATTGCTAGGATAAGAGGTGTAAGCCCAGCTTCTCTCCATTTAAACTACCCCAGCACTTTAGATGCCTGCACGGCCTGCATTCCCAGACAGGCATAACTCTCAGACGCTACAGCCTAAGCACATAGCATGGCATTTTACTGGCCTGTTGTGTTATTGTGACAAAGATCAAAGGTTGAACTTGAAAAGTCCTCTGCAGAGAAAGCCCTGCCAAAGGTGGAATTACATTTCTGTTGAGTTTTTCCAATGGCATGTTTTACAGTGAACGGTCACGTCCTGCGTGAGTGAGTCAAACAATAAGTGGCTTTAACAAGCAATAAAAAGACACTTACAACTGATAAAGCATTTCTTTTAGTTTAATGAAGGGCTCAGCCAACCTCTTGCTGCTGCCCTTTAGTAAAGACAACCACGAGAGCATTTTAATTCTAAGGCCTGCAAGCATGTAAAACGGATGGATAAAGGGGATTTTGGAGGAATGTTGAAGTTTATGGAAATCGTTGAGAAGAGAGAAGAGACGGTGATGAATGCTCCAGGCACACTGTACATATGGCTTTATCATCAGCCACTGAAGGAAAGCTATATAATACATGATCACCACTTGTACTGTCCTTGTCAGCACCACAGGCCAGCTTTAGAAAGAGGTCTTAGTCAACATTGTTTTTAGCTGATGCGTGTTCAACCCTTTATTTACCCGTTACCCTTTATTTACCCCCTGGTTCTCACATAATTCATTACTGTGGCTGGGTATTGTTTAAAATTATTACTTATTACTATTTCTGACCAATACAAAGTTGTAATACGCACACCAAAACAATTTTTATTGCTAAAGCTGCAGCGATTAGTTGATTAATTGATTTATTGGACAGCTATTAAATTAATGATTTCAGTTTCTCAAATGTGAATATTTCCTGATTTCTTTAAACCTTTATGACAGTGTGCTATGCAACCTATAAATATATACAATAATCTTCTTGATTTAAAATACATGAAATTCATTGTTTTGACACCCTTACAGCACCAACAGATTCCATCATTTCCTATCAGCTCATAGAAGCATTGAGGTTTGTTACCAGGGCTGTAGTCAAAACCACATAAGTCAAAATTAAATAAGTCCAGGCAGTTTTGAAATCAAGTCAAGACAGGGTCCAAAATGGTCCTAGTCTCAATAAAGACTGAGCCTTAATATGATAAGATAGACTTTATTGATCCCACACTGGGGAAATTCACTCGCTACAGCAGCTCCAGGTACAACACAACGATAAGAAAATACACTCTAAATAAAAATAGAATAGAGAAATACAAGAGAAAGAGAATAAATAGAATAAAAGTTGTATGTACACTGTATGCAGCTTTTTATACAGATTGGATTGATAGGGAATATTGCACATAGGCTCAAGAGCAAATAACAAACCTGTGACCATTTGTATTCTTCATATTATTGTCTTAATGTTGTTCTTGATTTTTATTTTATTATTTATCTATACTATAGTATAGATTATTATAGTTTGATCAAATCAAATAGTTTGTGTTATAAGCAAACTGGACGTGGTCTAGACTGATGGCTGACAATTTGGAATCAGAATATCCATTAATGACACAGAGACCAGTTAGAACACCCATAAGACTGAGGCATGTTGAAGTCTAACCCTAACACCAAACGAGTCAAAGAACACAGATGAATTAGCAAACAACCCTAGCTAAATTGCCAAAACAGCCACAAGACTGAAATAAACTTTTCTTGAGACTGAGATCCGACAGTTCTACAACCCTGTTCGATGCAAGTCCCTATCCATTGCCACTCAGAATGGATGCTGTTTGAAACTGTAAACTTGACATGTAGGGTTTCATTTCTATTCATTGATATCCCAAAGTTGACTTTTTAGCGGAATATCAAAATCAACTATCAAAGAGCAACTAGGATTCTGTGTGTAGCCTTGGTGTGAGCTGATCCATAAGCATGTTGGAAAGCAGTGTGATAATCTAATGCCCTTGTGAGTGTGTGTGTGCGTACACACACACATGGACACTGTCTTCAAGACGAGCCACTCAGCTGTCAGCTCAGTCTTATGTGGCAGATGAGGCGCTCAGCAATCTCAGTGACAGGCACAAGATGTCCCGAACTGCCAGGGGCGGGCACACTGACACTGACACGCGCACACACACACACACTCCCTGCATAAAATGCAGCTCAAACAGATGCGCTCAGCTGCGAATCATGCCTAGTGGTCAAATATATGTTTTTAGGGATGAACAGGTAGCTGTAGAGGACAAGGCCAAAGCAAGCGAGTGATCTCTTGACATTTTAACTAATCCCTTCTAGCTTGTGGTTTCTTGCACATTTGCGGGATTTGCTAGCAGCCAGAATTGGCTTTTTCACATATGCAAGCTGTCATGTTAGATCGGACAGTGACATGGTACAGACCAGGGATGTGATGGCTCGAACGCTGAAACAGACTGTGATTGGATTTAGATGACACCGCCGGCTCGGGGCTACTGGCCTTTCTGTTCAAGCTGTGGGTTTAGAAGTAGATTCTTTAACTGCTCTGGTGTCTCATACATTGGCAAACATCTCACCATGAAGCCAGCAGCATTAACAAGACGTCCTGTGATATGGCTATATGAGTCTCCTCCCATTGACAGCCTGCACTACTTTTGAATTTACGCCGATAAAACCTGTGATTTTAAATCTCCTGACCTGCCTAGGCCTTCATCATTCATGCTATAAAAGTCTTCCAGTGTCAGTGTTGAGGTTTTCTGTGGTAGCAGGTGTTGCTCAGTTGTTTGTATGCTTCTTAGGAGAGGTGTTATTAGTCATAGTCCCACTTTGGGGTGACATTTATGGTTTCCTGTGACTCCGCTTGTTTTGTTTATGTACACAAGCCCAGACAGGCCACAGTGGCATTGCGTGATACGCGTGAGGGAACAGGCTGTACCTGCCACGGCCCCGTGTTTGGTGGCTCAGGGCGAACACACGGTACCTGTCAAAAGCAGTTAAATCCCCGTTCAGCAAGCTGCCCTGCATAGCATCCCGTCAGACGCCAGCTGAACTTTTCACTTGTCAATTCTGAAAGGTTAGCGCTAAAATCAGCAGCGACAGATGCAAATGGATGGGTGCTTTCCTGGCATTTTTGTGCAGGGATGCTTCATGTCACCTAGACCACCTTGTCTGCCCCCTCCTTCCTCCACTCTACTCTGTCATGGCCTCTCTTTAGCCCCTCTGTTCCCCTTTCAGAACACATCTGTCTACGAGGGCAGGTATAACCGACCCCTTCAGGTCCTAAGTAGTATTTTTGGGGGTTTTGGTTTGCCCTTGAGCCCTCGCCCACTTGGTTTCCCCCTCCATAAGATTATTCCAATTAATTCTCCATCATTAGACATGCGTGAAACCCTTTTTGCCAGGTGCTGCCACAGTTCTAGCTATTGTTTTCTTGAACAGGTTTTGAGTACAATATGTTCAATAGCTGTTCGATAGCCAGTAACATCTTTTAAAACTATTTTTCTGTGCATTTTACCTTTTATTCTTTAATAGTGTACAATATAGACGGACTAGAGAGAAGGAGAGGTTGGGTGACATGCCCGATTTATATGATATTGCGTCTCAACCAAAAGGCCACGAGGATGCCTTGTGATGCATTTTAATACCTCAAAGTCTTACCGTAATTTAGTAAGTTGTTCTCATCCTATTTCAACCAGTTCAGTCTAGAACTAGATGTGCAACCAGAAAGCTATCTGTTGATGAGATGGTCTTAGAAATATGACTTGTAAATAATGTATGACAAAAAATAAAGAGCTCTCAAAGTTAGTAAAGTGGTATCGCAGCTTGTGTGATGCTTGAAAATAAATCTTTTTTTTTTCTCACTGTGAGTTCAAGTCCATCATAATTAAAATATGTGGTCAAACTCGTCTTCAGTATATGAACTTTTTACCTGCGAGGAGGTCATGTATTTGGTGAACTGAATTTGTTGTGCATAAATGGTGTGCCATGACTAAACAATAAAATGTAACAGCCACCTCAGACATCACTGTAGAAACAAATGCGTCAGGTATATAAAAAATAAGCAATCAGGAATGTGTTTATTCTGGAATTCCAGATTTTCCAACCTGCACAAACCTGTTGTAATTGAAGTGAATGGTGTGTGGATTTGCATATCATACTTGACTATTGGCCTTTGTGGAGGTCTACCCTCTCTGAGTGCCGTTCCAGTTCTCTGAATGTTTTTAGTTATCTCTGCTTCACAACTTTGTAATGTCACTATTCCCAAAAGATGATGGAAATGTTGTAATGTGTACCCTGTGTTGATTGTGGCGTCACATTACTATTTGATAGACTAAAGGAACCAGTAACAACCTTTCCCCCATAATGATGACTTATTTGTATAGCGCCAAATCATAACAGAGGTTATCTGAGGACCCTTTTCAAATATAGCAGGTCTAGACCACACCAGCAATTCCCATCATGAGACATGCATCCAAACACTGTCCCATAGATCCTGAATCATCTTTTAATATACCGGCTGTTTCAGGTGGAACTGAAGATGAAGTACAATGACCAGCACTGCAAGTCCAGAGGTCTTCTTCCAGGCCATCGTTGGTATGAGATTCAGGCCTACAGAGCTCTAAACCAGGCCCTGGGGAGGTAAATATGTCCTCTACAGCCAGAGTGTTATGGGAGATTTATTTTGGTGCTCTTTGTCCTTTATACTTAAACCTTCACATTTCATTTTATAGGTGCATCCGCCACAGGAATGACTGGGGTGCCCTAATTCTAGTGGATGACCGTTACAGGAATAATCCCAATAAGTACATCACAGGTACTCAGAGTTCATGTGTCAAAATGCTAAGCCTCTCACCTTGAACACTAGATGGCAATAGTGACCCACTGTAAGGCTTTTGCTAGTGTTTGTCTCTGATGTGTGTGTCTGTGTAATCACAGGTCTGTCTAAATGGGTCCGCCAGCTCGTCCAGCACCACGACACCTTCGGCAACGCCATGCAGTCTCTGGTAGCGTTCTCTCAGGTGCAGCAGAAGATGATGGTGGCCCCTGCAGACACTCAGTCCCCCAGTTCTACTCTCGCCTCTCCAAACGGTCACTTGCCAGCAACTGTAGAGGGACAGGGTCTGTCCAAGGCCTCAGAAGCTCAAACACCCTCTTCATCTGATAAACCGCCTGAACCCCAGCGGGACACAAGCCCCTCGATCTTCCGTTTTTTGTCTCGTACGCAGTTGAAAGCTGAACAAAATGAGAAAGAAGGTGAGCTAAAATCTTAAAAAGGGTAATATATCTTAAGACTTATCTAAGCCCCAAAAAAACAGCAATTTTATATTTTGGTTCTGTGACACTGGTCTCTCTACACACTCTCTAGAAAGCCTATTAACAATGTCACTCTTGAGCATTTTAAATCTGAAAGTTTTACCTTTATGGTAAAATAATTGGGACAATTTTGTCTATATGTACTCTGATGTTTTTGTAAAAAAAAAAAAATAGGGATAAAAAAGTTCCACATCACAGAGAAATAGGGTTGTAGTAAAGTATCAGGCTGATGTTGTTCTGTATCTTTCTTATCTTTCTAGTCAACAAACCCCATGAAAAGACCAAAATTATGGTATGGTACCTGGGTGCTGGAAAATTTAGATCTTGGTTTCACATGTATAGTGTCATTTTTACAAAGGCAAACATTACTCAAACAGGAGTAAATAATGCATTTGTGGGGTACTTTCAAAATAAACTACAGTGTTGTGCGTTCATGGACCACCCAGTGCAACAGTGTGGCTCACTGATGTGTTTTTAATAGCTTTTGGACAACAATGGACTTCTATGGCATAGAGTTATAAGCAATTCACTTATGCCTATATTTCTCCTCTGCAAAAGGAGAAATAGTATTTTATTTTAGTCTTAATATGACTATTTCAAAATATTTGATTTTTAAAAAGAAAGCAATGTTAAAGTTATTTTGCAGTTTGCACAATAAGAATTGAGGTCATTAAAATGTTTTTATGTTCTACGTACTGACAGTAGAATAAGCAACTAAAAACCTATATAAAGGCCCAGTTATGCAAAAAATCTATTGTGAAACCACAAGCTATCTTAAATTTTACACAAAACACTACTGGCTGCTGTGGGATTTGACAATAAGAATATCACCATCCTGTCATCTTAGAAATGCCTTTTATTTTGAAATTTTTGTGAGAAGCCAGGGAACCACAAGTGAAACCAGAGTCGACAATAAAGACTCTCAACTAAAAATTTATATAGAAACAATGTTTCATTATTTTAACTGAGGAAGGGTTCCCACCCGCCCTGGAAAATCTGGAAATTTAGAGACTAGTTTTCTAGTAATGGAAACTCCTGGAATTTGATTAAAATGACCAAATATCCTGGAAATGATCTTTTATTGTATATTAATTGTCTATTGTATTTCAACCTCTCACTTCGATGGCCTACATAAACAACCTGAGACACTTCATCACTAAAAAAGGAGGCATAAAACTGGAGTTCAATTCAAGGCTAGGCCTACCGGTACATTATATGACTCCAGGAAAATGTCCTGGAAAATGATGTCTTAAAAAGAATGGGAACCCTGTTAGGTACATTCATAAGTAAGGGAAAATACTGCTTTAATATGTTAATTCTACTACTAGTATCTGCTTTCATTCTGGTTAATTGATGACAGTGATGTGATAACGTTGTTTCTCTAAAGTCTAAAGTTTTGCTTAATAAGTACATCAGGAGTTTATCCAATAGAATTTTTTGCTGTCTGTGACTTGGTCGGACTCCCTTCTCTTCCTTCATAAATTTAAAGCAGCGCTGTTTTTAAAAGAAAGCGATCAAAAGGTGCATGTAATTTCTGCACTCAAGGATGTACGAGCATGACATCACCACGGGAAAATATGCTTAGGTGACGTGTTTGCACATTGCCTCGGCGAGCACCCATTGTCCTGGGGCGGTGGGGTCATGACGAGGTGGAGCTGTTTTCCCAGTTGAATCGGGGTTTGGTGGATAGGGGTGGTAGCGGGGCAGTAGCACACACCTCTACCCCCTCCACCCACCCCTTGGAGTCGGGGTGGGTGTTGGGGGCGGGGGCCATGGGATCAGTTGAGTGGCTTGCCTCATTACTGTAAGGTCTTTTGCGTGCCTGAGTGGCGCTGGAGCGAGCTGATGAGCAGATGTTGTACTGTTGCTTTTAATTAAATCCCCTTGACCTTTGTTTGGGTTATATTGAGCGTAAGCCCACATTTATATCTTTCTTTATAAAACAGCCACAGCACTCTGCACACCAGTCTAATTTCTTGTTTGCTCTGTTGTCTTTGTCAGAGTATAGCTAGTATAAGGTTAATGTATGTGCCTATGTTTTGTTTTCTTGATGCAGAATGTTTGAAGAAGGTGCAGAGTCCTCCAGCACAGCCCCTGTTGCACCACAAAAGACAGGCACTCCCTCTGTACAGCATTTTCACCCCCAGCCCCGTCAGCAACTTCAAGAAGCCAGTCTTTAATAAAAAAGCACCCAGTAACCCCAGCCAGCAGTTGGCAGCTCCTCTTAAACAAGGGCCTCCAGACAGTTCCAGTGAAATCACAGAGGAACCACACAATCTGGCTCTGGAGCCTTCTTCAGTAACAACCCCTCCCAGATGTAAAAGCGATCCACCCTCAGCAGACAATCCAGAAGAAGACAAAGAGGATGAGAACCAGACCATCTTCTTTACTCCAGAACTTTTCGAGGGAGAAAGCAATGAAGGCAGCCCAGAGATAGAGACCAAGTCTCCTCCCAGGATGGGGAGCCCTGACCTGCTGTCAGAAGAACTTTTTGGCTCTGAGCAGGCCCAAGGGCAGGGGCAAGCCTCTGCTGTTGATGAACAGAGTGCTATATTAGTGAGTAAGGAGAGCACAGAGCTGTCACAGGGACCGAAAGAAGAAATCAGAGGGCAGGAGCAAGGTGAGGAGGGAGAGCAGGTGGATAACCAGAGAAGGCAGGCAGACAATAGGCTTCGCAGGTTGTCCAGGTCCAGGCAGAAAGCTCCCTCCACTCCAACAGGTAACTAACAACCTGGGACTTAGAAATGTTGTGAAAAAAGCAGAATGTCTTGAATGCAAATACAGTGCAAATAACATGTTTAGTATGCATTATGGTGGCCAAAGTTTTCCTACCAAATATTAGCAGTAGATGGATATTAAAACAGATTGCAGTGCAATGTAAAACACCATTCAGTTCAAACCATTGCTGCTTTATTTTTATATCATATATTCATGTTTCACAATTCATCTTGTAAAGAGTGTAAGTTACAGCTAGCCCACACACTCGTACCATGCAGTACATGATGAGGCTTCAGCCATCTCAGATCAGCTTCTTATTACTGTGACAGCACGTCTTATTAAGGCCATTAAGGCGGGTTCTCAGTTAAAAAGACACAGCCATCCGACATTATTGAAATTGCAGCGCTGATTGAATGTGCATTTTAACAAATCATTAAAATATAAAACCACAAACTAATTTGTTTTCTGTAGAAGTATGCAATCATTTAGTTTTATTTTAATGATGTGTCTGTAGATTATGGGTGAGGAATGTGGATGCTTTAGACATGCCTGATTTAACCTAAAGGGTTAGAGAGACCTTTATTTTTTCAATTGCAATTATATAATTGTGTGCTGTAAATGGTATCAGTGTGTGGATACACATCTTTCAGGATAAACATCCATATAAATTCTGTTAATTAAATGTTTGCATTTCATTGATATTTTTTGTCATCCTTTTTCTTGCAGTTTTTTTTCTTCAACCACATTTTCAGTGCACGTTAATATACAGACATAACATTTAGGAGGATCTATTGTCACAAATGGAATATAATATTCATAGGTTTGTTTTCATTAGTGTTCAATCACCTGAAAATAAGAATTGT
>NW_023340257.1:2254644-2264598 GCF_004916995.1 Morone saxatilis | reverse complement strand
TAGATAGGGCCTTTGGTGTTTTTTGCGGCCACAGTAGTTTCTCCTACACACAACTCACCTCACAGTCTGTTCTCATTCCCAGGTCATCAAATATAGACGCGAGCGGCGTTCAGTTGGTTGCAGTCTACTAGAGGCCACTAAATCCAACACACTTCTTCTTTAAAGTTGTAGTGGTTGTGGTTGAGATCATTTTAACTACTTTAAATTTGGAATGCATGATATATCAGCTGATAATTGCCATGTTGTCTGACATGGCCTGTCCTGTAAGACGTGTTCACCAATATCAGTGGCCAATGTTTATCTGTTGTCACATCAGTTTTGCACTGGTTAAATGTTGTTGTTCCAACTCGGATATTGGAGAAATAATCACCTCTGTTTTCCAGCAATGCACAAACTGCACGGAAATATTGATGTGCTCCTTACAGCAGCACGGACAGAGAGCAGCTGTTCAGTCTCACATATTTGATGAGAACAGAAATAGACTGAGTTGCAAGAAAACAGAGATACTTATCTTTGAGATTTGTTTGTTTCCCTGCCACAAAAGGGTGAATAAATAACAGTAAAAAACCATTGGCTATCACTTAAATTGTTATTTTAAACATCAGTATTGGTCCAGAATTTCCCAATTGGTGCATCCCTAAAATAAACCTTTCATAAAATGGGAATATTCAAAGTAAAAGTACCTTAAAACTGTACAGTATACTAAATGCAGCTACTTACTTTGAACACTCTCTTACATTTGCTACACAGGCAGATATTGTAAATAGAAGTGAAAATAGGTTTATGATATTTGATACATTTATTTATTTCATCAACGAGGATAGACAAATATATTAGAACCACTTCTCGGTATAACATTTCGACAACAGCAGCCTCCATTTCTTAAAAGAAAAACCGAACATTATCACCTATGTTAAAGTTAAGGTTGACAAAGACTGTTAGTAATAGACTACATTAGATTTAGCCAGGTAGAATCTAGAGTGTATCTTCACATAAAAAAGCTCTATTGCTTCTACAATTTATGTTAAAAAAAACATTCACCAAATAAATAACTCGCATAGAATTAATCTAAATACATAAAACAAAGCCAGTGGTATTATCCAGTCATTTACAGTGTAGTTTCCATATTTGTCAGTCTTTAAAAACCTGTATAATTCAGACATTTAGATCTTAACCTCTTCTTTTGTACCTGATTTGTGGAGGTCAACAGTGATTATTTGTGACCTATGTATGTGCAAATCAGTAGTATGTGTAATCAGCCATTTAATGGCCATATTTAAATGTCTGAGGTCATTTAATCAGGCCAATGCTAAACACACAATCATCAAACAGGCTAAGTTGAAGGGAGACACAGAAAAATTAGATTAAACATGATTACACTGATGTGATTTGTTTCATTACAGCTCAAACTTCACCAATGTGTGATTTGCGCAGACGAGCAGAGTAGACAAGTGTTCCATTAAAGCCTTTCTTAGCTCATCAACTGCCTCCCCAAGACCCTTGTATATGTAATCGTGCATGACCACTCGTTAACATCATCAAAACACAGAGCCCGGAGAGGCCGGCGAATGTGTGTTAAAAGCACTTAATAGGCAGCCCGCATTGCTGAAAGACTCAGTAATGGCTGTGAATGGCTGTGTTTTTTTCCATTAGACTAATTCATCCTAAGCCCAAATCATTAAAGCTACACTAAGACAACATTTTTATTTAAAAAATACACCAGACTTAGCCAAAATCACAAAATGGTAATGCAACAGAAAAAGCACCCAAACATTCAAGTTAATTGAAATCCTACAGATTTGTGCTGGCAAAAGTTTAGAGTAAAATGCAAGCTTTAACCTCTTTATCTGAAAAAGTTGGACTCATTACTGTTAGAACTGTAGACAGGCCACATTGGTAGACTAGAACAGTGATTCGAAACCAGGGTATGAGAGAATGAAAATGATATGGTAAAAAAAATGTGTTTGCGCCAAGGAGAAGCTCCACAAAAAGTCCCTATCTAGGGCCAGTGTCTGGTTTGTCCATTCTGTGCTACTGTAGAAACATGGAGGTTCAACATGGCGGACTCCGCCAGAAGAAGACCCACTACCTCTGTCGATAAAATTGCTCACTCTAAGGTAACTAAAACACAAGTCTTATTTTCAGATAATTATACATTAATATTATTTTCCATCCCTTCCAATAGATCCACTCAAATGTTACAAGTTGGACCTTTAACCACACTGGTGTCATTTTAGAAAACTGTGATGGGATTATTCAAATACATTTGTTTTAGGCTGACATTTAGAATATTTGTCAATAACCAATAAACTACCAGCTATGATATGATGACCACCACCTGCTACAGTTGCAAGTATGTGACATAGTTAGCAGCTGTATGTAGGGGTGTAAGAAATATCGTAATATCGTAATATTTTGTTTTGTGATATGGATTCTGAAAAACACTATGGGTTTTTGTGTTTAAACCCCCAACCGCTAGATAGCAGTATTGTAAATTGAGGCTATGATGTTGGATATTGGGACTGTGAAATAAATTAAAATGCAGATCCCACTGTTCTGGTTTCATAAAAAAAGTAAACCTTTAAAACTCAGATTTATGCATATTGTGGTGTGTTCTTTATACTAAGTAGTTAGTTAGTTTTCCTAAAAAATTTAATATTTTGCCTTGCTTAGAGTATTGCAATATATTGCAATATATTGAATTGGAACCCCTGTGTCATGTACTTATCATATCGCCAGATTGTTGCCAATATGCAGCACTAGCTATATGAACGCAGAACAAACCAACTGAAACATGAAAGAGACCTAGCCTAAACATTGTTAATTTCTAATTCACTATGTCTTGCATGAAATAATATCCATCTTAAGATAATATTGTTAAATAACCAATCCCAATGTAAAATCCATTCAGAAAGAAAACATTTGGAGCATTATAGGGGGTATCGACGCAGGGGTTCTTGAACTCTTCTTGTAGGGCTGTGGGTTTATGCTGAGAAAACCGTTGGCAACTACTGAGGTAACTTTGAAGTGCAATGATGCTATTCTTGCTTTCTGGTTAAGGCCTTATTCAGACATTAACACTGTGTGACACATATTTCAGCCACATATTTCAGTTTGTTTCAGTGGCTTAAATGCAGGGTTTTATGGCAGAAAGGTTGCTAAACTTCTAGTAAAACACTATGGGCCAGTCAAATATGTGTAAGTGTTCCTATTTTCTTGTAATTGTGGAGACAGAGGATCAAACGATTGTTGCCATGGTAGCTTGTAAACTCTAGAGTTCTATCTGACCTTGAAATCCTGTCACATAATATTACAAAAGTAGAAGTATTTTGTTGTCTGGTAAGCCTTCAAATCTAGGGATATGTTATTCAAATCGAAATTCAGAATACTCAAAAAGTTGCCTTTCGCCGCTGTTTATAGCTGCCACTCTGCTCTGTGCAGACTTAAAGAATGAACACCAGTTTTCTAACACTTTTCCGGTTTATTGTAGCTCAGAAACACATGTCTGTCAAATTGACCTGTTAGCTAACAATGTGACTCAATGTTACTTAACAGGTGAAGGCTATGAAGTCAAGAGTGTAGGGAGAGTCAGTCTGCAGCAGATTGAGACCAGGAGCAGCGAGAGCAGGACAGACAAGGCCAGAGCAGATAAGGTAATGATCCTGGGTTTGAAGAGCAGACCCTCCAGAGCCAAACCCGTCAGAGTATGCAGCTCAAAAAAAAATGGAGTTCAAGAGAATTCTTACCAGGCGCATCTTCCGCCAGAGGTTCAGGGCGATCGCTGGACCTGCCAACAGACAGACCAAACCTCCAAACCAGGTGTAAACAACAGAGTGACTGAGTCAGGAAAGTCCTCCACTGTGGGTGTGAGGGAGCACAAAGCTCTTAAAAAAGTGCCTAACACACCTGTTAGTTTCACAAGGAGGAAGGAGTTTGACATTGTGACTCCCAAAAACGAAAACATGGGGGGTCGGCAAGAAGTTGGAGCAGCAGGATGTAGACCTACTAGTCCAGGAAGTCTGTACAGAAGCCAAAAAGGTAACTAATCTATATAGACTACAAACCATAGGTTGTACAGTCCGAGCAATAAGTGCATGTACATTACAGTGTTGATTAGCATGCTCTTTAAATTATTTCTGGAGAAGGTTGAACACAATACATTACAAATTGGAACTATTTAGCTAGACAGGAGCGTGTCAAACAGCGTGAAACACATTGTGCAAGGCAGATAGAATAAAAGATTACAGAACAGTATTACATCTTGATTCACAGTGCTGAATCAACAGTATCTCAGGGGAAATAGAACTGTTCTCATCTGCCACAATCTGCTGCCAGTGCTGGATTTCAGCCTGAATGATACAGACTGTAGCAGTGTCGAGCATGTAGTTGATCAGTCAGCAACATTTACTGCTGCAGACCTTCTGTTTTTTCTTTTTACCTCCGTATATCAACCATCACCACATTCAGGAGAGAATACAAGCTAGTCACAGCAGTCGTGTGTTATCTGTTATCTTGCCCAAATGCAGTTACATCTCATGTACAGTTTTGTATTGATCATGCTGTAACAACTACAAAACAAAACTGTTATGGAACCAATATTGATTTTCCTTCATTTTTTATTTTTTTTTTTTCCAGTATGGACTTAAAACAGGTCTTAAACTGCATTCATGGTAGTCTTAAAAATTTCTTTCAAAAGTCTTAAATTTAACCTGTTGAGACCTGCAGAAACCCTAACCCTGTGTGTGACAGTCAGTTCTGTTTGTTTTTTAACATAGCAAGAACCTTTTATTTGATCACACCAGGGCCTGGTTTCAAAACCTTTCATCTAGATCAGAATTATCCAGCTTTTGTAATCCCTTTTTTTGCCATCCTAGATAAAACAGATTTCGTAGGTTTTGTCCTGATTTTTTCAAATAGATTTTTTCATATGCACAGGTTCAGGAATAGTGTAGATCAGTTTACATTTTATTGATATTCACTTATCTGCATTATTGTTTACAATCTTTTTGTTTTAGTTTTTATTAGTTTCGTTATTAGTTTCAGGTTTTTATTATAATATGTGGCTATTTGTTAGGGGCAGGATTTCAGACTAGTTATTACAGTACAAACACACTGACTCTCAGTCATGTCAACACCCCAGTCTCAATAAACATAGTTTTCATTTAGCTAGTTTTTTTCTAAAGTTTTTTTAAAATTTCAGTTAAGTAAAATTATTTTTTAACACCTAGTTTTAAGTTTAGTTTTAGTGTGCTGTAATAACCTTATTTTCTCTATCCACCTTAAATCCTTGCTGGATGTACTCTTCCAGTGGGATCAGGATCATCCTGATTTTTAGCATCAAAACTATCCTAATCTCCACATTAGAGTTTAGAAATACCCCAAAACAACATGTGGTCTGGATTCTGGTAGGATTGGATTAACAGATGCGTATCCCAAATTTGTATTATCTGGATCACATCACCGGTTTTGAAATACCCAATTTAGAGATTTAATCCTATCCGGAGACTCCTGATCTAGATTAAAGGTTTTGAAATACTGGGCCCAGGTTATTTAACAGAATTTAACATGATATAATGACTGCCAGATACTTAGGTAGCATATACTGTACATACATTTATAGGTCATAAAGATGTTTCACAGTGCTTTCTAGTAATGGGGACTATTGCAAATGTTTTATGGTGTTTTGTGCCAAACTTTTTTTTTTTTAACCCAAAACTCCCTCTGGAGGTGTGGAGTTTCACAGGACTAGGTGCTTTCCTAGCTGAATGTTCCAATCAGTATTTAATTTCAATAGGATTATTTCAATAGCTGCTGCTTTAGCTGCTGGAGTCCAACATCCACATACATGACAGCACTACCAAAACAAAGCTGTGATCAAATTAGTCAAAAGATTGACTAAAAGATCCTAAACTCACTGTAACTTGCACTTATTCCTGCACGTTTTAGCCCAGATTGTATTTGTTCTTAACGAGTGATGAAACTGATGTGCAGTTGTAAAGAATGACTTAAATACAGATCAATACAGGTTCATAAAAGCTGCTGCCCAATAGAGAGCAAGGAACCTTTTCTGGGCTTGTATTATCACATCATATGTTAATGTTAATTTATTCAATTATTAGTCTTTTTTAGTATCTATAGATAATAGACTATGATATTTCAATAGGTTGTACCAGTGATTCCCAACCTTCCTTCCCTAGGGGATTGAGTAAACTGGCTAATAAGGGACATTTATGGATACTTCATATTATATTCAATAATAACAAACACAGTAGAGAGCAACTGATAAACTGTACAATGAACCAAATAGTGGAACACATAACTGCGAGGAAGTTTGTGTAAAACCAAAGATTTGAATGAATTTTGAGCAGATTCTAAGGGAAGGGAAGTCTCAGCTTAAGATCATACTGTGGCACGTAGAAAGCTGCTTATTCATATAACTAAAACTTAACTTTTTTTTTCAACCAAGCTATTAAAGTACAGAGATCTTGCAAACAAAAACGACGTAGGAGATTTAACAAGACCTCTCCAAAAAGAAAGGTAAGTGTCAAGTTAACATGTTTTGTCTCAGCTAATCACAGCGAACGGACACACACATCAGACTGTTAATCTTGTATTGTAAAATCAAACCTTTCAGAAGGGCACAAAATGCATTTTGGGATAAATAAAAGCAATACATGTTGACAGTGCGGCCATATACCTACACTGCAGTGATGGCTTTTGCATTTAGTCTGTTTTCTCTATGAGCTGCACAAAACACAGTGGATGGGAATGAGTCATATCACCACATCCTGTGTGAACACTAAAAATCAAAGGATCTGAAGGGGGGGGGGGCTTTCTGATGTCAACATAGCCATTAAAAGCAGTGCAGTTTATGACCAAAGAGCAGCACTGAAAGAGAAAAAATGTTATCATTTAGACTTTGTGAACCTTTGCTCTCAAAGCTAGCAGATCCATGAGGACAAAATGAGCATTTAGAAACAACTTAAAACTCTGTGGGCAGTGTCTTGGTGAACTCCTCAAAGATGCTTCTTGACAGCCATTTATAAAAGTTTGGATATGCAAGGAAAGTTTTCAGATATGGTCAATAAAAAGCCTATGTTTTACTTGCAGAGAGTCAAAGACCAGCAGCCATGCTCTTTGGGACTCTATTGTTCTACGTGTGAAAAGGAACTACTTCCTGTGGCACATGGTAATTTCTGAGAAATCCCTGTTACGTTTTAGTTTATTCACCGCAGCTACAAAAGTCAAACCATTACTGAAAGTGAATGTGTTTGATTGCGACAGTTGATTGAACTTTCACTGTTATGACCTCATGTTTCAGGTGCGTTAGGACGTGCTGTCTGTAAATCAGAACATCTAACCTTTCTGAGAAAAGACACATTAAGTCCTGCAGCAACGACCTGCTGCTGCCAGTGTGCACCACATCAGCCATCAGTACCAGACCAGTCAGACTCACTGCTGGTAGTCCGGAGTCTCACCTCACTGAAGGCCCTGAGGACTGCTCTGCAACCCTACTGTTTAACTGGTGGGTTGACAGCTGGTTTGATTACACAAGAATTACACAAGAAGTGATTGTTGCTAATCTTGTACTGCAAGGAAAGTTCCTAAGCAATATGTGTTTTCTATTAAAAAAAGGAAACGCCATCGCACAGTGACGATGTTAACCTTTCACTTTGATCCTTTTATGGCATATTTTTTCCCCTCTAAAGTCGGTAAAGTCGGTAAAGTTGCACGCTTTCCCACTGCTTCTCATTCATGCAGCATATAATGCCATCTGGAACCCCGAGGAGGGCTCTGTTACCAGATTTCTGCAGTGCAAAAGCTGTTTGTCTCAAAGCCCCGTTCTGTCTGCAGCTTTAATTGCAGCAGAGATCCAGTACCCTCGAGACACGAGTCAAGATCAGGTAAACTTTAAGAATACATGTGAAATATACATGTGCACATATAATACATATATAATGTATATAACTCATAAAAAAAACTCCCCATGCACTGCCAACAACAGTCTGGTGCTGGTAGGTCGCAGGACCTCATAGTCCAAAATCTAAATTAGCAGTGTGTGGTGGTTCATTTAGAGTTCTTTACAAATATAATGTAATTTAGAGACCTGACTTGTCATTTGGCAGAAACAACAGTCCTTTGTATTCTGGTTCAGTAAACCCAGGTTGTCTTGACGCCTGTTTGGTTTCAAAAGTCAAACACTAATCTTGGAGGAATTGTATGCAAGTGAATCATTTATTTGTATTTTATTGTTTATCTGTATAGGGACAATTATGTAGCATTAAAAATGCCACACACCCCAGCATTTAAAGCCTAAACTAATTCACAATGCCCATGATGGGCCTCTAAAATACATAAAACTCAACAAATACACAGGAGATAGTACAATTCACAAGAAATACAGATGGAACAATACAGGACACAAACTAATGCATTAAAGCACCATAAAACAGGATGCACAAGATCATTCATGAGTGATCCCTCTTCAAAAACTGTTTTTGTTTTGAGTTTCAAATGATCCCAGTCAGGATCCAGTTTGAGTTCTGTAGGTAATGCTAGCTCAGTGTGTTATCTGTGGACATTTTCATGCGTTGTAGCAAGCAGCAGCCACTATTGGGTGTGTCTTACAAACTGCTCACCACAAAAGTGAAAATAGGTTTTAACACATCCCCGGATGTGTGTGTTTGCAAGTTTGAGTGTGAATGTTTTTTTTTCTTTCTTATTTAATTTGTTACCCACAGCAGAAGGAATAGTGTTAATATAATTTACATCTTTTTGTATTTCCTGAGTTATAGAAAACCTGTACTGAAACGGGAAGTCACTGTATTGTTATTTCCTTTCTCGAAAGCCATCAGCAGTGTGTCCCTCTGCAAGGCATTTAACAATTGAATTGCTCCAGTGAAGCTGTTACTGTATCTGACTGAGAATCACATCACATGTCAGTGTTATTTATCCACCACTTTAAAAATGAAAAAAGTGGAATATTAACAAAACAGGCAAATGAAACCAGAAACTTATTTTTTCCAACTTAGAACAATGACTCAAGCCCTCATTGGAGGAAAGTGGTTGCACTTGGTGGCTCTTATGTGTAAATTATGTTTTAATAATATCATCCCATCCTTAGTGCCTAATATTAGCTAACTAGCTAAATGATAAATGGACCTGTACTTGTATAGAGCCTTTTCTAGTCTTCGACCACTCAAAGCGGCTTTTCACCTAACTGCCACTTTCACCCCTTTCTACACACATTCACCAGTGAATGGCAAAGCCCATCAAACAGAAACTCAACGCATTCATCACCCACATTCACTACCTGCGATGCACGGCATCAGGAGCAATTCAGGATTCAGTATCTTGCTCAACATGTGGCACCAGGAGCCGGAGATTGAACCCACAACCTTCCAATTAGGGGACGACCCGCTCTGCCTCTGCGCCACAGCCGCCTCTAACTTTATGCAGACATTGTAGTGTTTTTTATTGCGATAATATCGTATTATTATTATTAACAGCTTAGTTGTTTATGGGGGGGATAAACACAGCTTTGTATTGGTATCGGCAAGTGTGGTATTGGACATGAAAAAGTGGGATCGAGCCATCCCTAATAACAAGACAAGCAACAATGTTCTAATGCATAAATATTAAGACATGAGGCCAAATAAATCAATACATTTACAATTTAGTCAATCAGTTAATGATTGATGAATGAATCTGGCAATTAGAAATAAATCATTAAGCTGTATATAAGGCAGCTTTTTATCATACTTTATTAGATATACCTGAATATATTTGTAAGGGGCTAAAGCAGAGTTTGACTTAGTGTATAATCTCTCGTTAAAATGGTATTCATGGGGCGCCTAGATAGTTCACCTAGTAGAGCTGGGCCACCATGTACCAAGGCTGAGTCCTTGCTGCAGCGGCCATGGGTTCGACTCCGACCTGCGGCCCTTTGCTGCG
>NW_023340257.1:2248276-2254619 GCF_004916995.1 Morone saxatilis | reverse complement strand
GGTCGTCCACTAATCGGAAGATTGTTGGTTCGATACCCGGCTCCTCCCCCCACATGTCAAAGTATCCTTGACCAAGATACTGAACCCCAAATTGCTCCCGATTGCATCGGTGTGTGAATGTGTGTGAATGAGTGTGAATGAGTTAGTTTCTGTTTGATGGGCTTTGCCATCACTGAGTGAAAGGGTGAATGTGACATGTAGTGTAGAAGCGATTTGAGTGGTCGGATGAATAGAAAGGCGCTATACAAGTACAGGTCGGTTTATCATTTACCACTATTCAGCTGACACTATTAATTAAAGGCAAAAAATGCCCAAAAAAGACAACATACAATAAAATAATAATATGAGTCACCAGTTCTGGCATCGGAGAAACAGCTGTGCTCCTGGGTGGGTGTAGAGCTTAACGTTATATATTTCAGAAAATACATCTTCAAAAAGTCACTAAATCCCAGATTCGGGTTTTCATTACTTATTACCTTAATAGATGAGACTTACTTACTTATGATATTTTCCCTATTGTCAAAAAAATCCCATGAAAAGACCAAAATAACAATGTGTTAGTCCATCTCTCAATACTTTCTGACTTCCCTACTTCTTTGGCTCTCAGCCCAAAGCCCACTGGTTCCTACAAGATATAAATCTTTAAAAACACCTCACAAATATATAGTTGGATTTTTTCTTTTTTTTAAAGTAATTTCATAAACAACCTGTCTCTGTAGTTTTAGGCAACGCTGCATTTGTTGCGGACTATTTTTAGCCAGGGATTAGGACGTTTTTTTTGTGCACCAGTGAGTACTGACGTGGGACTGAGCCAAAGTAAATAGTGTGGCTCATTTATGTGTATTTCAGCAATAATGGAGCTTTATGGCCCAGAAGAATGAGATATATTTCCTGGGATTTGTTGGCAATAAGAAAAATACACATATCATAATAATACAAATGTCACCAGATTTGTCCTTTAAAACAAGAAGAAGTCTGCCAGTGAGGGTTTAATTCAATTTATTCCCAGTTGTAATTTGCAATACTGTCCAGAAGGTTTTGGAAATTTGCTGTGAGGGTAAAACAAGGCTCTACACAGGACTTTTCATATTCTCAAAAGAAGTGATGAGAGATGCTGAGCAACTAGCCATAGCAAGGCTCACATTGCAATGTGTTGCAAATCTGACAGGGAAAAAAAACGAAAAAAAGGACTTGCATCCAGCCAGGGTGTGTTTGACTGTACTGGTTTCTTTTGTTGTTCGTCACTTGTACCTCTAACTTCAACCAAGTGGACACATGCTGTGACAGGAGGCGTATCTCAATCAGTAACCACTCCTACCCCTCCATAATCCGATCTACAGCGGTAACAGAGCAGAGACACGGTCCAGAGTATCACAGCTTCTAGGAATGTCTTAGCTGGTTTTTATGGACTCATTCGATTGTAATCCTTAAGCTGCTTAATGATTTGGTTTACAGGCAGGAGATGCCTCTGTGTTGCTACATTGTGGCCATATTTCAGTCAGTATGAAAATGGTCTGAAAGTTTTTAATTGAATGAATATAATGCATTAAATTTATTCATCAGATCAAATTTTATTACAAGAAAAATTATTACTTTTTCAAAAATGTGTGGGAATCTGTGTGTAGAGTTGGATAGAAAATCAAAAATGTAGCATTGTATCTGTTAAGGTTGCAAATTGAAGCGTTCATCTATGAATTTGGTAGTGTAGTAGAGGAGCAGTACAATATTTACGGTATTTCAAAATTTTCTACATTGTGGAAATTTTTCTTGTTCATTTTGACTTAAAACCTAAAAAAAATATTATTAGAAATGTATTTTTTAGCAATGTTTTTTGGGGGTTTTGGGAAAATCTGTTTTATTTATTTTTGTATCATAAAATACTCATGCTTATTACGGTACTGAAGTTTATTATTGATTCCCTCCCCCATGACTGTTAGTGTTCAGTTAACTGTCACTACACCAATCAAAACCGTTACATCCAGTAGTAACTGTATGGCCCTTTTGTTCCAGTAGACTTTTAGATGCCAAACACTGTTCAGATTATCACCATGGCCTGACAGATTAAAAAGATTAATCCTGATTGACTGGTAAATTGAGGTTTAACTGTAACTTTCCAAACTCTTTGGTACTTAATCTGAGTAATATTTTTGCTTTTTGGCTGAAAAAATTACACATTTCCTCATGGATTTTATAAACCAGTGCGTCACAGATGTATTTTTTTTTATGGAAAAGCCTAAATGAAAATACATTTGTCAAGTTGATAAAAAAGCAAAAAAACAGGACTGTAGATTGCAAATATCATTGTAGTTATTGTGGAAATTCTTGCTTCAAAGGACTTGATCATAGTTTGATAAATCTACAAATGAATCTTTTAATCAAACTGCTCTCTGCTGATTGAACATTGTGTTCATAAGTAGCATGTGCTGTCATTCAAATAAGTTCAAGACCGTTATATACCGTTCAATTTACAGTCATTTGATGATGCCGTTAAGTCGGAAGTCACTGACCGATTATAGGCTGGATACTGTCATATGTCACACTTTTAACACAGTTAATCTAATATAAACCTGTGTACCTTGCATCAGGGAAAAGCATCGTCATACAAACATCACAAATATTCCAAAGTAAAACTAAGAAAAGAAAGGTTAAAAATATAATTTCTAGTAGTGCTGGGCGCTATGACCAACAAAATTTGTATCCTGGTATCTTCCACATTCTAGCGGTTTCACGATATATCACCATACTTTAAATTTATTTATTTATTTATGTATTTATTTATTTGTTGCATGACTGGACCTTTATATGGGGTTATAGTGGCTTATTATACTGCCAGGAGTACACAGAATATAAAAAACACTTTAATGCCCTCATGTATATACTGAAGGCTTTGGTTACTATAGGCTTTTCTTGGCCCCACTCACTGATACAATATATGAATCAGAATCAGAAACAGTTGCACAATGTAAACTTTCTTTTGTGTAAACTGCAGTTTAGTAAAAATAGACCTTAAAAATGGAAAAGATGTGCAGACAATTTTAACATTTTCAAAACAAATGATTTTAAAATAGTTGTATAAACCCATTGAACTTAAAATATTTAAGTATTCAAAGAGATATTTCTCAAATGTTCTATTGAACAAGAAACAATTGCGTTACAGCACTTGTTTTCAGCTAAATTCATTGGAAATTAAAACTGGTGTACTGGTCCATCTGGTGTATCGGCCAGCATTTATTTATCTGTTGTGAAAGTCCTCAAATTAAGTTACAAGAAAGTATTTTACATTGTCCAGATCTTGTGGAACAAAGAGTAATCTTCTGCTCTGTCATGTTCTGCTTTGTCTTGCAATTGTAGATTTCAGTAAACAGTCCCATCTGACATTATGTTTAGATAATGGACTTGTTTGCTAAATAGCCTTAACATTTTGGCCATCTGGATCACAGTATGAATCTTACTAAGCCCACCGGTTGAGCGCACATCTCTGCCCCCCTCTGCCGCAAAGGCTTTAGCACACACTTTGGTCCAGCCTTCACTGTTTTTTGGACGCTCGCATGATGCGTTTCAAGTTCCTGCTGTTCAGCTGTGAATTTGACAGACACCATATTGCACGTAAAGCTTTGGAGTCTGTCTGGGTGCAATCGCCAGACACCCAAACTCCAGTCTGCATGCAGGGAGTTAACAAACACAACTCTTGGCGTGAGGCATGACACAACTTTACTGTCATTTTGACCTGTTAATCTCAATTTTTCATTGTTGTCATAAGCTCTCCCTCCCCATCATTTATCACTTTGTCATCTGTGCCAAAACATGTCACTCCTCATCCCTCTAACACCTGCCTTAAAATATTTATATCCGACTTGCCGCCATAATCGTATATAGTTACTGCAGGAGGTGTTGCATTTAATAATTGTCCATCTTCAGACAATAGGAGGGCACGCAGACCCCATGTGTGTTTTAATGTGCTTTGTTGTAGCACAGATGAGATTGAAGGCATGCAAGCACTGATATAGTGACCTTTAATAAAAGGTCTTTGTGCCCCAGTGGATATTAAAGGTGATTATTTTCATATGAGTGATTTATTTGTTCTGCAGTTCCACTGAACAGAAAAGAAATCCTCTGATGAGAAATTCAAGTTGAGATGTTTCACAAATCTTTGCAATTACTAATTTCCATAAAAGAGGAATAATTACTACTTCTGCTGTTGCATTAAGGGGTGTTACCATATAGGCCATGGCTGATACAGAGACAGAGTGTCCTCTATATAAATCACATTTATACACATAGATAAGGCAAAGTTATCTATGCTTTGCAAAACTTTGGAAAAATCTTTAGCCTTGGTTTGATTAGGAGTTGTGAATGATTTAGGATAGTAAAAGTGGGTAATTCAGGATGTAGCCTGTAAAGATTTATGACATAATGATAGGTGTTGAAAAATGGTTGTTTCAGATCATAAATAATCTCTAGTAAGAACAAATGCTGATTTGGACGTATCAGGAAATTCCAAAACAAAGTTTGTGCCAAGAGAGTGAGTTTTGAAGCCAGAAAATCAGCTGCTGGTGAAATAATTCAGCCGTTTGTATGGAAAGTCACCCTGCACATTTACAGCATCATGGCAAGTATTCACCATTGGACAGTAAAAATGTTACAGGACGGACGGCAGTTTCCTTATACGTGGGTTTTAGTGGAGGTTTTAATCACTGTTCCACAAATGACTCACTAATCTGTTCTTTGAGATGGATCCAATACTAGTGTGAGGTCCATGGCCAATGTCATCTTTCAGTGTTTTTAAAAGAAGGCAATTTTAACGTAGTTTGCTTGCTTCTGACATGATGTGTTGTGTTTTGTGTTAATATTTAGCACCGAACAACATTACTTTTGCACTGGCATGCATTACACACACACACACACACACACACACATATATATATAATAGAAATTATACCTAATTATACCTAACTACCCTGCTTCAGGTGCTTTAGGTGCATACATGTTTTTTTTAGGTTTTCTTGTGGTGTGTATTGTATTTAACATTGATTTTAAATTTGTCCCTGCTAATAATCCTCTATGAAAATCAGCTTTCCCTAATTAAACTGTACCAATTAAACTGCAAAGGTGCTAAATAGCATCAGATGTAAAAGGACTTGAGGCATTGCTGAACAAAGAAGCTATCTGCTGTATGCCCCTTTACATGTAATGAAATATGCAAGTGGGGGTTTGTAATGAGATTAGAAAAAGCGTTATGAATACAAATGTTTATATTGTTTGTTAACAGAACCTGATACATAACCTTTTTGTTTTATGATAGAATTTTTAGAATTATCTGCCTATTATTTTAAATGGAAATAAACAGCTTCAGCTGCAGTGGTGCATTAGGTGGATAGCTAATGAAATTGATTTCTTTAAGCGTATGTAGCCTGATAAGGATTGCTTGACCAGATCATCTGGTAGTAGAGGGTCTTTAGCAATCTGTCTACCGGAGCAACTGTTAGAACTTGGCTTGAGTCATAGGTTTGGAGCTACTTGGATAATAAACCCAGATTTGTTTCAGAGGGTCAGTGGAATTAGACACCTAATCTGCCTGTGTGGATTTATAAGTTGACTAATCTTGATATAGACATCCGTTGTTTGGGCTCATCTTAGTGTGCTTACACCATAAGCTGGTTAATGCTATAAGTGTGATTGTGGCAACCATTTGTCAGCTGAAAGCCTGATGCCTTTTTAGTTGTGCATATTGTAGTAAGGTCTCAGCAGGAGAGCATTAAAGACTGGCAATTAGCCATTATTCAACATTACCTCGTTTATAGTAGAACACAGAGATACAAAACTCTGATCCATTAAACTACTTAACGTCTTTGTGTAGTATCATGTTGACGTTTTTTGTAGTTGTCTGGTTGTACATCATTTTGCACATTTATGTGTTTTTCCATATTGTAAAGTTGTGTCTGTGCTCATGTAAGACAGATGCTTTTGTCACCACTTACATTGGTTTTAACACTCTTGTGCTTGCTTAAGTTTGTTATACCAAGCATAAAAAAAGGAAATAATTATCCAGCTCATTTAGTTTCTTCCCTCATTGATTATTGAGAAGCCATTTCATTATCCTGTTTTCAATCAATACAGTTGACCTTCTTTTAATGGGGATCTAATAAGATGTGTCACATTGTAAACTAGTCAATAACATTGATTGATCTTATCTAGACAGAAGTAAGAGTAAATTTAGGATAAGAGCATTAATTCAGTCCCAATTATAATGTAGAATTTTACTCATGCTTGTTTTAGCTTTTTTCTTTTTTTTTTTTTTGGGCCTTTTTATTGGTAGTGACAGCTGGAGACAGACAGGAAAGGG
>NW_023340257.1:2227794-2248238 GCF_004916995.1 Morone saxatilis | reverse complement strand
GCAAGGACTCAGCCTTTGTACATGGGACGCCAGCTCTACCAACTGAGCTAACTGGGCACCCCTGATGAATCATTCTTACTTTGGTGATCCCAAAGACTTTTTTGGCTGACATTTTTGACCTAGTGAAATATTACATGGATTGCCATGAAAGTTGGTGTAGACATTTATGGTTACCAGATGATTTATGCTAATGACTTTGTTGATTCGCTTACTAGGTACAGCCTGCCACAGCACTGGGCGCCCACTCACACTGTGGTCACAGGCAGTGGCTGTGGTTACTGTTGGAGCTTGGTTCTGCTGTTTTTCTTGCAAGGACAGTCTCCTTTTGGCAAAAACAACTGCTAGCTGTCCAATGCAATTTCATTTGTAGCTTTCTCAAAAAGGAAACTGTCCCTGCAAGAAAAACAGCAGAACCAAACTCTGACAGTAGCCACAGCCACTGCCTGTGACCACAGTATGAGTGGGCTACAAAGGACAGAACATAAAAATTAAGATGATCTGTTAGATTCCTTGCATTGGGATATTGATGATCAGACCATTTGGTCTGAAGATGTAAGTGCATATTGTGTGTCAACCAGACAATCAATCTTGCTTGTTAATGTGACTTCTAAAACAAAAATCATACATTGTCTAACAGACCATGAGATCCTCACAATGAAATCATCCATCATGGATCGTTCTACAACCTGACAGCTTGATTAGTAGGCCATTTCATCAAACTTATTTTCATTGCCTACCTGCTTTTAGTCACCATATGTTTCACTGAGCTGCATAGTTTGCATTACCTTAAATGATGGTGTGTCATAAATCTGTCCTGGGAAACATTTGCTTCTCATTTAGGAACAGCGCTTGAGTTTGAGTCGAGGGTTTGGTCCAGGGAGGTGACCTCTCTAGTTTAAGCGGCACTCCATTAGCTTGGTATGCCGCAAAAAAGAGAGTGAACTGTCTCTTCCTGGGATGTACTGAATTATTAGCACACAGGCTTTCTGTAGTCTTTTGGAGTCGCAGACCTGTCTTATGTTGAGGACAAAGAAGGTGAAGATCATTGAAAACACTTCACAGGCTTCTTGTACTTGCCATTAGATGGTAAATTACCAGGTGCCTGAAGATCTAGTTCAGCTGTCGAGATGGCAACAGTCCTAACAGGTAGATAGTACACTAAAGCTTTCATCCCAGACTTAGCAGGGATTCCAACTGAAAACAGCGTTAAAACAACACAGAGAGAGAACAGAAATAGAACAACCTCAGTGTCCACAAACTAAATTTGTTTCCTGGAACGAAATTGTATGGCAAAGAGTAGTGAACATTCTGAGATAAGGTGTGAATGCAAGTTGCTGAAGGAAGTGTTTGTCATGATGAAGAGTTTTATCCTAGGAATTCTGTTCATATTGAATGATTCTGTAATGCAAGAAATTTGTCCAATGCCAATATTCTGTGTCAATGCAGAAAGTACAGTGCCTGACAGTAGTACATGAGACAGATAATCTGTGAGACAGGCTCCTCCTAGTGCTCCTAATGGAATTTACAAGTATCCACCGGGTCTGAATGACAACAACCAATCAATCAATTTTTCTCATTCTCAGGGCATCAAATACAGACGCGTCGGGACTCTTGGAATGAGATTTAACAATCAACTATCTTCAAGCCTCCAACCCAAAGCATCTTTGTATATTTCTGGACTCTGATTGGTTGTTTTCATCCAGGCCCAGTGGATTATTGCAAATACCATTAGGAAAGCTAGAACCAGCCAAAAGAAACAGATTTTTTCACAGATTATCTGTCTCATGTCTCAGCGTCAGGACACATTTCCATTATTTCAATTTTTATAAAACATACCTACTGCAGCTTTAAGGCTGTGAAAGTTGGATAGGCATGTAGCACATCTGATTTTAATGCAGTTTGTTTTATTTAAACAAGACTTCTGACCAGACCAGACAATTCCCATCATGGTCAATTGCTATAACCATAATCTGACCTCCTAATACCATACTTGCCAAGTAAAGATACTGTATAAAGAAAGCAAAGACACAAAACTGAACATTATAAAACATGGTCACTGAAAATAATGCAGATTATTGCAGAATCATCCAATATCAACATTCTGTCTGGCAGTAGGGTTTCTTTAGATTTTAATGAAGCTGAATAATATCAATGTTATGAGTACAGTTATGATCCCAGGGTGGAGTTCTTGCAGTCTGTTGCTCCTCACACTTGGCAGATGTGGGGAAACTCCCTCAAATACGCTTAAGCACTCCTACATTTGGGAATCCTTCTGCAAATATTTCAGCAGATCAAACATGTTACTTCTCACTCATCTCCCGCTAAATGCTTCACTTTTCTCTCCCCAAAATGATGGATTGCTTCTCTTTTGACAAAGTGTGGGTGAAAGGTGAGGTATTAAAAGCTGTCAGAAAGCTAAGTTGGAGTTTAGGACTTGCAGATATGTGAGGTAATGTGTTGAGAAACGGGAGGAGTAAATGCACGAAGCTGTTGGTGGTCCAGGAGTGTGTAAATATTGTAAGTGTTGGGACATTGTGCGTCAAAACACGCCGGAGCTTCGAGAGTTTGCTAAGGAATGCAGAACCCCTGCAAAAGGTACCTTGTGGGTTATTCATGCAAATCGACACCCCTGACAGATGTGGGACTGGACAGAGCACTGGCCCTCTATGACAATTTCTTACAACATATTATATCCTACCCGTTCCAATTATCTCACACCTATTCTCACCACACACAATCATTCGAAGCACTGAGGAAAATCCCAACAGAGTAATGACGGGAAAGTTCTTTGTTCTGGACTCTTAGTGGAATCTCTAAGTGCTGACAGACAAGACCATTTAAGAACAGGAGCTCTTAAAATCAAACAGGACACACTCAGTGTTTAATTCTGTGGCAACATACCCGAGAGCTTGCCCTGACTCATCACACTTTCAAAGCTCGCTGGCACACCTCGCCGTGGGAATAACACTTCTCAACCCATCTCTGTTTGAACAGGTTGATTCCACTTTCTCTGTGCGCTGCGTTGGGCATTCAGCAGCTTTTCCGATTTATAATGGAGCACCGGCTGAATGCACAAGCTCAGACTTCAAAAAGGGGTTAATAAGTGTTGAATACATGTCCTAAGTGTGCACACGAATGCACCTACCCCTGCGTTTGAAGTTTAATATTAATCCTGTTTTATTGTTGACGGCCTGGCAGGTTGACACAGAGGTGTGTACAGATAGTCATCGATAAAACTTACTGTTGAGCTCTTTCCCTGTAGATGTTTTCTATCTCACATTTGGATGCCGTGCTGCTCACGCTCAACCTAGTACTGTCAATACAGATTTAGATTGAACTGATCCATTTCAGTGGTTCATGTTTGTGGATTTCTTGCTAGAGTACATCCGTACTTGGTGATAATGGTGAGAGAAATAAAGAGATTAGCTGAAACTAATGTTACCTCTTAATTTATCTGTATGTATTGTGTTTTGAATTAAACACATACATAAATATATATCTAATTCGAGTTTCAACAATTAATTGATTAAATAAATAGTTGATTAGCAGAAAATCCATCTACAATTTTAAGTCAATTATCAAGCAGAAAAGCCAAACCTTTGTTGGTTTAAGCTCCTCTAATGTGAGGATATTCTGCTTCTTTTTCTTTTATAAATGTGTAAATCTGGATTACTGTTGGTGACAAAACAAGAATTTAGAAGTAGTCCGCCAAAAGCTCAGGGAAATTGTTTTAGCTGTTTTCTGACATTTCACTTTTTTGTCCCCCCCAGACCAAAACAACACAACCAATCAATAAGGATATTAACTTTTTGTTAAAAAATATTTTAATCACTCAGTTTCTTATGTGAATCTTCATTTTAACCCCAAAATATCTTGAAGACCTACCAACCTATTTTGCAGGATAGTTCATGTTTATTACACCGATCCTTACTGTATATTTATTATTTTGACCAATATTGTATTCTTAATAGTAACTGAGATAATTTGGAAAAGTGTTGTTCCAAGTCTGAGTGTCATGAGCAATCAGTCGATCAGACAGTTTGTACCCAAACAGATTCAGATTCAGATTATCTGAACTACGTTGTTTGGAAGTAAAACTAAAGGTGAGCTCACCTGTAACATCCCTCATTGCCCACGAAAACTGAGTGCACAACTGCAGGTCAGTAGGGCAGTCAAAAGTTGAACCAGGAAGCTTGTCTGTAAACGGTTGTGCGACAGTTTGGGCAATAATTTTACCATTGCCTTTGTTTTCCCTTTCAAATCAATTTGACTAATCTGAGTATTTGTGCAAAACCTGTTTGACTGTCTTTCTGTGCATGTTTCTTGCCCCCTCTGACTTATTTGTAGCGATGTTGTCGTGTTCTGAGATCTCAGTAGTTAACTTCACTTTTTCCCAAGTTGTAATAAACTGGAATGATCATTTAATTGCTAGAGGAGTGATCGGACTATGTTGTTTCAGCTCTTCCAGCCTGAAAAGACTAAAATGCTGCCACAGAGTTCTTAGGCAAAATATTATGCTCTTATTCACCAAAAAACATTGTAGTACCATAACCCATGCTACGAAACCCTTTAACTCCATTACACATATCCATGCTGTAAGTCATACAGCTGATGATGCAGGTGTTCTCTAGAGACTATCCCAGTGCTACCAGTCTAATAGGAATTCAGTCACGCATCAGTGTCCGCAGCTCGCTCTCAACACCCCCTGTTCGTGTCAGAAAACAAAGGCTATGGGCGTCCCCGCTATACATAGCCGCTGGGGCAACCGGACAACACCTCTAAAGCAAACAGGCTTACCAGCTCTTTATAACAGCAGCATAATGCTCAGCCTTTGTCCTTTCCAATCCTCCACCCTGGTCCTCCTGCTCCATAACAGGTGCCGCTTGAAGTTGCTTTTCTGATTCATTGTTTCTTCAATTCCAAAAGCCCATCTCTTTTTATATTTGCCCTCCTAGCTGACTTTGTAGGTGACTTTCTCTAAATGTACTCAACAAACCTGCAGCCTTTTATTTTATGTGGTGCAATGAAAGCATGGTTTAGCATTAGTGTGCATTTGTGTGTGCACTTGTGTTTGTGCTGCTACTTTTATGAGAGGACACAGGTCCTTCCTGTGAGAGATGACACCACTCTGTCTCTGCCCTGTTTTGCTGACTATTCAATTAGATGTGAAAGAAAATATTAAAAAATATTGTATTGCGATCGTTTTGTAATATTTTATTGCTTTTCAAAAACACTATTGATTTTTTTGTAAACGTAAACTGAGGACTATGATGTTGGATGGTACAGGGACTGTGATAAACAAAAATGCAGATTCGCCAGTACACAGCCCTATTATCAATGCTGTAGTTACATTTTCAATGTGTAGCTTTCCTTAATTTTGTATTATGTGTACTTTATTACAGTTTGAACAGAAAATGATTGCAGCCATGGTAACTTTCCTGAGGTGTAAAATCCTGCCGTATATCATCAATATATCGCAGTACAGTGTTTGGGCATTTGACAATCTCTCAAAAATTCTAGAGAAAGAAATACATTTTACTGCTGTGGTTTATGAACTACATTTGTGGAAAAGATGTCAGATCTACATTAATGACAACTCATCCTATTAAATCTCTGACGTCAGGTTTAACAGATGTACAAACACATTGCTATCAAAGACACAAGCGAAAGTAATAAAGTTGAGGTCAGAGTAGATTTTTCTAAAGACGCAGAGTTCACAGAAGTTCAACCACAGGTCAGCTAGAATTAGTAACCATTGTTAAGATGACACGATTAATGTTTCCTTTTCATCTTCCTCTTTTCCTTAATCTTTTGGTGCTCATCCATTGGTGATGAAAAATAATTGATATTGACATGTTGTATTTGTATGGAGGAAATAAGCTAGTTGGAGAACATACCACACATGCGTGAAGTAATATACGTTGTTATTCCCCCTAAACCATCAATTGACCCTTTACTGCCTTTACACAATTTACCATCCTCTCCTTTCTTGTTGTTTTTAAAAGAAATGTTTTAATATTTATTTAAACACCAAAAAAGTAGTATAATGATAGTGCTTCCATTATTTTTTCATGTACTATAAAATATAGTTATTTGAAAACGGCCTATATGTTTCCATGTAGATAAGAAACATGTATTTTATGCTGAATTGAGCATATGACAACTTGAACATCAGATTTGATTGAATGATATCTTCAAATAAAAATGCCATTGTGCTAAAGGTTTAGTGGCACATCTTAATTAATCACTGTCTTATAAAGGCAGTGACTCCCCAATGTGATTATAATATAAAAGTGCTCATGTTGTCAGTATGTATCCTAACATGAACTTCCAAGCATTTCTTTTTTTTATTTTGACTCATACTGTTTTTGTGTTATGCTGTTTTTGTATAGACACTGTTTGCTCAAACGCTGTACTGGGAGGCCGAATGGAGAGATGAAAGGCAGCAAAGAAAAGAAAACATGTCAGTAACTGCTATGTTGATCCCTGTGCACCAGAAAAGCCATACATCAGTCAGTCATGTAGGTGGTAGAGGTGCAGCAGCAAATAACTTACCAGAGCTAAAGCCATTGGATCATGAGAGTGCAAACATGATTATTGACAGAAACACAAAAGGAGGTTTAAGGTAGTCTCATCCCAGCTGTGTGAAATTTCAACCAAACACAGCCATGTGCAAAGAAGGGGGGGCAGGTGACAGTGTCAGAGAACATAAAGACCCACCCCCCACAACCAATTTGTATGCAGTTTCCTTTATTCTCTCTTGTGGTTTTTAATCATGACCCAGTTTTAGGGGGACAAAGCCCCACGCACCCCTGTTGTGCTTGTAATAGCTATGTCTCCAATTAATAGGGCAGCCTGTATTTCTGTGTGCGTGCATCTGTGTATACTAATCACGGGGCAACCTAATAATCCCTTTCTGTGACACAAAGGTGTTGCAGACATGCTGTCTTTGCCTTTGCCTACCTCCTGCTCCTCTTTAAGCCTTATTGCCCTTGACACGCTGCCCTGCAAAGAATGAAGTCATTCCGTTTGTCTTACTCACTGTGGACAGAGTGGGGCACTGTTTCCCTACTTTGACTGCAGACACTCATGTGATTAAGCTGTGAATGGTGCTCTAGCCTCCAAGGGCTCAACATTGGGCTTTGTTGCTAGGTTTTACCACCATGTCTATTGTGTCAGCAGCAATAAAGAGACATTTGTTTCTTAAGCTAATTCTGTTCATTTGCCATCCCTCTTTAAAGAGAGTGGCTTACCCAGAGACAACAAGGCACCGCCATCGTTCAGTTCATCTTGTCACTTTTGTTTTGCCAACCTGTCCAAACAGATTTACTATTACCAAAATTAAGTGCATGAAAGAATGTTGAAACAAGTTAATGAGACGGACAAAGGTCCCAGGATGGAGACCTCATTTATAATGACACAAGTGGAGCATTTCTAGGCCTAAACCAACACTAGTATCCCTTGGGATTAACAATTAACAACACCAGTTAGTAGGAAATGATTGGTCACTGCTGTGTGTGTAGCTGATCTATGTAGTAGAGCCCCAGCTGAGCCTGGGGTTATTCTGAAACCATTTACTCTTATGGCACTGCTTTAGCCTAAACATATGGAGATAGATTGTAGCCAGACTAGTGTGTTGAACTCACGGTGCCACTGGGTGAGGAGAAGCCATGAGGAGTTTATTTTGAAAAATACCAACAGAGATGACATCAGCAGAATGCCTCACTAAGATTCATAAGTTGTGATTGCTTAGCTTTGATTTTCAGTATCTGGCCCTTGTGCCTCTGTGCTTCGTTGACAAAAGGGATCATTGATGATTTACAGTCACGCACAGTTTGACAGTAATGTCATGTAATTTAAGTTGTTTTATCCTCTTTGATTTAGGCTCTTTCTACTGTGAACTGTTGCTACAATGAGCCATCCCTGCACGGATTCAGCTTCTATATACATTCAGTCGCCAGTTTATTTGGTTGTTGAGGTTTTAGACAGGTGATTCAAATTTCATGTTGGAGGCTGTAGTTTTGGTGCTATTGAATTTTAATGTGTTAACTCTTCGTTAAACAGTAATCATTGGTATAAATTGGGGTAAAACTGTCGTAAAACACCCTTTATTTAGCTGTACTACTTGATAACTGGTAATGTACGGATGCTCTGTGGTGACACGTGAAATCGGACAGAATCAGACACCTTAAATGATATTTGATAGCAGTCACTGTCAACACTAAATTACTATGATATTCAGCGCATCTGCTATATTTTGCTTTTGTGACATCTTCGTTATTCAATATATACTGTATATACTTACGGGTCTTCAACTAAAGTAAGAGCTCGGTTTTCCTGTGTTTTACCACTGCATTATTCAAAACATTAAAGTGCAACACCTGCAACCATAGTTTCCCTTTAAAGCCAGCACATGATAACCTTGCGAAGCAGCTGGACTCACAAAATCACATCAGGCAAGAATTCCAAATGTTGCCTGAATTCCATTACCAAGCTTCAATCTACACGTTTGTAGCCTAATCATCTGCCCAAGTATTTTTTTGGAAGTGCCTGCCCTTTTCCAAACAGTTTCCAATGATGACTTCCCAGATGGCTCTCTGTTAAAGAACATCTGACACAGATTAACCCACCAATGGCGTCTTAATGACTGTCCTGTTTCTTAGCATCAACACATATCCACACTTTAAAAAAGCAACAACTGTCACTGTACTTCCTGAATTAGTATATCCAAGCTATGATACCATGACCATGCCATGCATCAAATGACACAACGTTCAAGATGCTTCAAACAAAGTAAGTTGGATCATCTAACAGCATCCATTTCTGAATCCATGGAACTGGAGAAGGCTGCGTTTGACAATTTTTGTAACTTCATGAAACAACTGATCTGACAATTATGCCCATTCTATGGGCAGCTGGCAAGGTGTGTGTTGTTGTTGCTGGCCAGGTGTGTGTTGATGTTAAAGTAAAGCAGGCTTCTCTCCCAAGTTCCCTTTTTTCAGTCTTCACACTGAACACCCTTAATCCCTTTGAGGATACTGTCGGAGTGTGTAAGTCTGCACCAGTATCCCAATTTGTACGATTCATTGGGTCGAGACTTCATAGCCACGCAAGAGCGGCCATTTGGGAAAACACTTTTGCCTTTAGACATGGTTGTACGACATCAAGTTGTCCAGTTCATTTGAAGCATACTGAGACATGAGTGGAGTCCGGGGCAATATTCTGCAGCTCTGTTCATTCTTTGTTGTTCTTACTATTGATGTGTAGCTTCTTATCAAAGTCAGGTTCCATTAGAAAGCCATTAGTACACCTAACTGAATAGCTTTTTTGTATACTCATAAAAAACAAAATGTTCTTATCAGGTACAAACTCTCCCAAAACAACAAGATTTTTGTTTTGATGAACTTACTGCCTGTGTTAACTGATTAAAAAATTGATAAGTAATGTCACTATGGGTGTCAACTCCAAAAGCGAACAAACCAAACACAGGGATTCCCCAAAACAAACACTCATGTCATTTGAACAAAAACATCACCGCGCACTCTCACCTAGTAAGCACACACTCTGACACAAACAGCAGCGAGACAAACGCATGCAGAAGCGACAAGAATAAGCTGCAGAGCAAACGAGAGAGTGGAGCTTAAACCTTAAAAAAATTCTCAGTCAGCGAGGCCCGTGGGTGTCAGGCTGAGCTCTGCCTCTCACCTTTTGAGTTGTGTTTGCACACACATGTGTTTACTTGCCTGTCTGTGTGTATGTTTGCTCATAGGTATGGATAAAAGTGTAATGTTTGCTCTCTTAGTCTGCTTGACAGCTGTCTCTCAGCTAAAGCCCCATCCAGTTTTGGCCTTTCAGCGGCACTGAGTGCTAATGGAAAAATAAGCTTTGGAAGGAGAGGCAATCTGAGAGAACTCATTAATTAGCAGTCAGGCCTTTGTATTCACTGACTGTCAAATAGACTGTCATGGATCACTGTCTTAATACTTCTTCCTCCACCCAGTCAATACTTACTACAGGTAAATGTAACAAAGGTTATTAAATACTTAAACAAGACACTTGTTGATTACAGTGGAATCTGATAATTTTCAGTCTGCTGATAGCATCTGCATCTCTGGTTTTGCACTTCAGCCTCTTTTGGCTCGGGTCCATGTGTGACATACTGTAGGTCACAATCAATAAGACCTCCAAATAAGATGATAAGTGTTTTGTGATCTGATGCCTCTATCAGCATTGGCAGAAAAGCGAATCATTATGTTTGATAAGATAAGCTAAGATATTCCTTTATTGCCCCCCCCCCTTCAAGCGATCATTCAGGGCTTTGACACAGCACAAGCCCATAGGGACACGTCAGTTCGCACCAACAGAGACAAAGGAATAATCCACAATAATTAAATACCTCCTACTAATATTATTATTATTATTAGAAGATATAAAACTATAAATGAAAGTATATACACTATGCATTGTTCAAGTGGGACATGGAGTGCAAAATATGAGCAGAAAATTAAACTTGACTAAAACTAAAAAAGAGTTTGAGTTTGTGTTTGTGTTGGAGTCCGCCATGTTTCTACATTAGCCCAGAACGGACAGACCTAACTGGCTCCAGATGGGGCCTTTTGTGTCTTGGGGGTTCCGCAGCCACTGTAGTTTCTCCTACATGCTTGGGAGGTGAGCAGTATTTAGATGCTTGCAATCTGCCACTTCACCACTAGATGTTGTATAGCACCTTTCTATTCTTTCCAACCACTCAGGCACTTTTAACTACATGCAACATTCACTCAGTGATGGCAAAGTCCATCAAACAGAAACTAACTCATTCATACACATTCACACACCGATGCACAGCATCGGGAGCAATTCAGGGTTCAGTATCTTTCTCAAGGATACTTCGACATATAGCGGGAGGAGCCGGGGATCAAACGAACAACCTTCTGATTAGTGGACGACCCGCTCTGCCCCTGAGCCACAGAAAAAGACATCTTTTAAATTTTTGGATCATAGTGAAGCTAAAGAAAAAGACATGTAGTCACCAAAATCATTAGGAAACATCACAACACTGTAGCAAGTAGTTTGAGAATATCCTGATCTGGATTAAGGTACTGGGCAGACCAACTTTCATTGCCATTTGCAGGCTATCGCACATTTTGATACTAAAATACAAATGTTTATCAATCAAAAGAATCAAGGAGCTTTGCAGTTTGTATTTTTTAGACAGTCAAACAAAACCGGTTGTTGCTGCTTTGCTATCACAACAACAGACAACAGGGTCTGTTGTTGTGATAGCAAAGCAGAGGGTTGAAACTTATTTACATTGCCCTTTTGCTATTTTAACTTTAGTAATGGATCTCAATATTTCTTCCACCACCTCTGGCCATCCCCGTTGTCATCTTCCGACCCAGCCAGACAGTTATCTGTGTAGATGCACCGAGGGGCCTGCACCTCAGGGAACTCGCACTCAAAGTGGTGTTTAATCCCCCCTTCTCCCCTCCCCACCCATCCTCTCTGTCTTCCTCTCTGTCTGTCACATGAAGAGCAGTGCACATGCTCCTGCTGCAGCAGACACACTGTCTTGTTAATTTCCTGATTGTGTAATTATATCAGGAAGTTGTTTGTGCTATCAGAAATGTTGCTAGTCATTGTTTGGGCTGTGTGTGTTTGTGTGAGATGAGTGCCAGTGATAGCAAACCTTGGCTCCATGCTTGTGCTATCTAAGGCATCAGAGAGACAGCAGTTCCTACACTCTATGGCTTCTTCACATAACACACCCTTTCATCCAACTCTTTTGGATGATTGAGACGTATGGTGTCAGGAAAAAGTTGAAGCAGTTGAAGCAGTTAAAATCTGATACGTCCTTGTTTCCGCTATGCAGAAACCTCAGGAGAAGGTGTGTTTGTGGGGTGGACGGATGTTTTTCCAAGGCAGAAAGAGGACAGAGATCCTATCCAGCCCATTAACTGTAATTGTGCTTGTTTAGATTTCATTTGACGGAGAGTGGGGCCTGTACGAAGAAGGCAACGGAAGGGGAGGTGTCATCCTCTCACATCAGACATGAGGCTCTGGGGCCACGAGAAGAGGAGGTGAAAATGAGTTTAGGTCACAACGAAAAGGGACTGGAAGATGGATGTGATAAGTTCCACTGCCTTTGCCCACCCTTCCTGGCCCTGGTGATGATAATCACTCAGCTTGTTTTGCCTTCACTACCTCATGATAGAAGCCAAGGGCTACATGACAAGACTCTAAACAAACACTTGAGATGATAAAGGACAGACGGCCGGTTCACACAAGTAAGGCTAGTCATGCTCTAAAAAGGCTATTACACTGGAGACACACTGAAACTGGTTTCAGTTTTTCCCTTATGACCCTGCATTCTTTCTTCATTACTTTTCTGGCAATCATGCAACATTAAAATAATCCTGTTAATCAGCAGTGTAGAATTGCTAACAGACAGATGCAAACTATTTTGTTTAGCAACAGCAACATTTTGTAACCTCTATGAATACTTGGACGCAGAGAGTATAATTTGGGCTTGAGGCCGGAGATGAGTAGTATCCACTGAAAGTAAACTGGGGGAGGATTGAGGCAGCGGACAGTCCAAACCATATCACTCATCAGGCTCCATTACTGTAAAGCTGGAAGTATAAGTCAAACAGCAACTTATCGCATTCTTTTGTTAGATGTCGCGATAATTCGCTGCAGTTGTGGTTCAAAAATCATCTGAGATCACTTAGGGTGTTTTGGCGCCCTTACTTTGACATGACAACAGTCTGTAACTAAAATTGTCTTAAACTGTGAGCAGTACAGAAATTCAGACATTTTGAAAGTCCCTGTCTGCAGCCGGCTTCCGTGGCATCTGTTAATCGTTGTCTCCGACCACTACAAGTACAGGTTACTCCCATCTACATGGCGAAAACAAGCTTGTACGTGTAGGCATATGTTCTGTAAATGTTCCCCGCCAATAGCTGTCAGAATCCTTCCTGGACCTGTTTTGGAACACATTATGCAGTTTACAATCCAACATAATGGGATCACCCTTTAAATACCCTTTCAAACAGCTACACTAACAGGATATGTGACCCATTCTTCAGCCATCTCCCCGATCAACCTGGCTGCACTGCGTTAAGTAGACACCTGATTTGATGGTCAAGCTTTGTCAGATCGTCACAGCCTAAGCCCCCTAGGGGATAAGCCACAAATCACCTGCTAAGACTCTTTGGAGTCAGAGCTGAGGACCTAAATCCCCAAGTTTACCTTTCTTACCTGTGCTTAGTCCTCTTACTGTGTGCTCACTTTGCAGGACACAGGGTTGTGTGGTTGTGGTTCCTGGAAAGACCAGCTAGTAATCCAACACCTGTTGTAAGGACACCTGGTATCCAGATTTACTGAGATTGCATTGCAAGGGCAAGGACTGTTTTTACACCTCAGTTGCTATGCCTGAGAGCAGAGGTTTTGTTGTATTCATTAAGAACTTAAGAACGAGCATGTCAAGATGTAACATTAACTGTAATGTAAACGTTAATGACATAGATAGATAGATTATTTATCCCTAGGGAAATTCAAGTAGCCAGTAGCATACAATCATACATAACATTACATTATCTATTTTTCCAAGATCATTTTTTACAGTTTTTGGTATAATTTACTAAATATTTGAGAAAACCCTAACCGTTTAAGAATAAATATTACAAATAAAATAGAACAAGATAAATATTTTATTTATTTGTGGGTAGGTTCACCTCAGCTCATAGTTGTAGGTTTGTGTGTTTTTTTATATGTTTCTTTTTGTTTTTGTCTGTTCTCGTCGGTTTTTTGGGTTTTATTATTGTTGTCAGTTTGAGCTTTGCCGTTAGTTCTCGTTTTTATGATATATTATTTATGGTTCGTGTGAGGCTTGGTTGATGTGTATGATGAGTTGAGCTTGTATACTATACATTATTAGTTATTATATTATATATATTATCATTTATATGCCTCAATAATATGGCTTTGCTCTGAGTTATATTGGTACCTTGGTACTCTGTATAATTGATGCGCTCTTTGAGATCTGATTTCAGATTCAAGCATGGAAAAGTGACTATTTGAGTGTCAATGAAACAAAGATAGAAGCTATTTTGAAATGGCAAGTTAATCTTTACACTACCTTTTTATGACCAGCACTATTGGCAAGTTCCCTTTTTTCTTTCATAACTATATAGCCATAGAGTTGCTTGAAATCACTGTGATGGCTTCACTAGGAAAAATGTAATGTAAATGTAACAGTCAAAGCCAATTAATGATTTACATTTTACTGAATGGTACAGTATATTATACATCCAGAATTTTGCACTTCTCATCACATCTCCAAAATGCTGTTGGTGATCTTAGCATAGTATTCTCCCTCAAGTTAACAATTACCTGTATAGTGAGGTTTATTTCTAGAATATTCTAGATGGCTCAGCAGGATCGCAAGGTTGGTTGTTCGATCCCCAGCTACTCCCGTCCCTATGTCAAAGTGTCCTTGGTCAAGACACCCCAGCCAAGAACCCCAGTTAGCTCCACAGCCACAGGGATGCACAAGCCAGTCCCAAGCACGGATAAATGGGGAGGGTTGCGTTTGATTTTGCGTAGGCCTAAATAGCCTAACCAAAATCAAATATCCAGATCTGGATATTTGATTTTGTTTTCTTATTGTATGTAGAAGACACAATAAATGAATTAGGCATAGCAGCACTGCCATTGAAGTTTTCCCCTTGATGCTTTGACTTTGTGAGTGGTTTGAAGAGTGCCAGTGCCTGACCATGTAATTATCCTGTTGGCTTCCATTGCCATGACATGATAATGAGTCATCCACAATCTGCCCTTCATCTGAACTGGATAACAAGGCTGTTGTCAACGTTTCCCTGACATCACTGATGCTAAATATTTCAATCCTTGCGTTGACGTGCTAAGGACTCAGACGGGACTCGACATACCATGCTCTGGGCCGCTCTTGCTTGTTTAACAATTTAAAATGTGCTTCGATATGCCATTGGAAGGTTGAGATGACAGATGTGAGCATCATTTGAACTTATTGTTATTTCATCAAAATGCCTGCTCACAGTCTTCCTGTCCATTATATACGGTCCTTGGACTGCCCGTTCAGGCGTTAACTACAGATGGAAAATCCTAATTTAGAATAAAATTAAAAAGAAACAGAAGACATAAATTCTGTTTTATTTGACTATACTGTAAGTAACATTGTTATGCTTTTGCACTGCGAGAGCAGAGGAAACAGGTTGGACCAATCTTGATCTTGTTTTGTTTGATCCCATAATGAGCTCTACCTGCACAGAGCGTGCAAAATGACGAACTTAGTTGTCTTACGCCTCTCACCCAGCCTTTCTTTAGGTACTTAATCACCTTCATGGGGATAGTTCCTCCTTTGGCTAACCTGCCCGTCTGCAGCGCGTGATCCCCCGGTAAACCGTACTTATCAAACTAAATACTTGATCCGGACCAGGTCGGCAGCTAAAGATGAAGGTCTAAACGGCCAGCTCAGAGCATTGTGATTACAGACTTAATAGAGGACAAACATCTTAGGGGGATATATGTGACCACTCTGCCCTGTGAATCCTACCTTTACTTGACCTGGCTGGATTTCTGTCTAAGTTGCTCTTCTTAAGGTGTCCTTTCTGGCAAAGCAGCCTCTGTTCAGTCGATTTTTTTCCCTTCTCAAAATACAGCGAGTTTGAAAATGAAGTCACACAGATTTTCATTACTTTGATAATTACTTTTTATAACATGTTGGTGAAATAAGACCACTCAGGATTTATTTTGCTTAAGTTACAATCAAAAAGTTCATGAGAAAAAAAAAAAGAAAAAAAAAACCTATTCAAATTAGGCAAAAAAAACAGTAACAGTATTTTGGTATACCCAGCATGGGAAAATATGTGAGAGAGAGATTCAGTTATTTTTTTAAAACACATAAGAGGACATTTAGATTCCCACAAATGAGGAAAGGGTTTCGTAAACTTCCATCATTTGGTACCACAAATGCCATTATGAAAAAAAATCAATTCTTCCAATTTCTTAGTTTTATTGGGTTGGTGTCACAAATTTCAAAGCAAATAAACTACAAATATCTGCAATGACAGATACTGCTAAGTGGGACAACTGAAGAAATAAAACCTAAAAAAAAGATTGTAGATAGATGTAGACAAACCAACGCTTTAACAGTCAGTGGGCCATGATCTGCAAGCATGCATGTTGCAACTATAGTATTACATGAATGCATTTACCAAAGCATTTTATTGCAAGGCATATTTGGCAGTAGCCTTTACGCTACCAGGTTCTGTTTTATGTAATTCAGATAATGCTTCGTAGACAGATACTGTGATATTTTCTACATCGGAAGACACAGACGCTTCACCTAAGAGATTGAAATTCCTCCCTGTCTGATATAACATATTTCAGCCAGTAGAGGGTATAGGTACTCCAAGAGGAGATCCTCCTACTTCCAAGCCTCATTGTGTCATTGCATACCATTTCTTTGCAATACCATATCCTCTTCCTTTGTACAGTGTGTGTGTGTGTGTGCACTGATGTCATACCACCTCTCCAAGAGAGCAGCAGGAGTCACTGTCTCTCTGTCACACCACTAAATGTGTTCAAATAAGTAACCCTCGCAAGTTAGAGATCTATTTCATGCAACCTGTGGGTAAACATCAACACGAGATCTTTTAAAAAATAAAAAAACAATTGTAACACCATTCAGGACGAGCAAATCTGAGGAAGCTGAGTTTGTTAAACAGGGGGCTGATACTTTGAAAGGACCCACTAAGCCGCGATGAATCTGGTTGGGGTGGGGGTGGAGGCGTTTGGATATTTGTGTCAGGGTGCTTGCCTAGAAAGCCAGACATCAAATAGGCTCCAGCCAGAGGTGAAAGAGGGCTGAGCGGGTTAAAGGAAATAATTAGGGATCCAAAGGGTGCGCCTCAGAGCTCGCTGGGTTGATGGTGAGGCCGGCGTGTTATCAAGAAACATGTTGGTCATGGCTAATTATCTGCCTTAGTCACAAGTGATGTTTTTTTTTTATAGTTTTACATCTTTAGCATGTTAGCTTCTATGCTTCACCTTGTTGTTTGTCATTGAAAACTGGTATTTAAGATCCGAAGGGAGAGCAGAAAGAAGCAGTAGTTTGCTAATTAAAGTCTTACTGACTTAGAGTCAGATTGTCCAACAACAGCTAAACAGTTGCTGCTCATGTATTTACTTTCGAACTAGCATTACATGTACTTTATGCGTGTCTTAGTAGTAACTCTAAAGTTCCCAAGACATTGAAAGAAATCAAATATTTTCAGCCAAGTGTACCTTCACTTTTTTGTAAATTAGCCAGAGGTGTTTTGAGTTTTACAAAGAATGAATGCTTTCTATTCAGTTGCAGGTTGGCTATTGAAGTCCTTGTTTCAATTTTCAAAGTAGACCAATCTGTCATTTGTAAATAGCAGGGCTTTGCTTTATAAACCACATGATGCAGAAAGCAACAAATGGAGGTTAGTGGCCAAGAGGAAGATCTAAAAATGACTATCTACTTTATAACCTATAGGAGGTGGATGTATAGCATGGTTATATTTGTATGAAATCAGACTAATAGATCAGCCACTTATAAGGCCAGATAAACTCACTCAAAACTGTCTTACCCTTCTAATTACACTATGGTACAAGAAGAAAGTTAGTACACTTATATAAACTATGGTACAAGAAGTAAGCATTATTGTTGTTTCTCCGCAGTAATACTTGACATTTAGCCTTTTATTACTCTTTTACTTCCAAAGGTGAAGTTGATTGCAGTATAAAAGTAATAGCCTGTAACATGCCAAACAGTAAATAACAGGATCCATTAACAATGTTCCCTCAAGTACATAAAAAGAGCAGCCAGAGAAAACACAGCCAGATAGGGAGGTCAGGAGGCAAAAAGCTCTCTAACTTAATAGCTCAATTTTAAGTGTTGAACATTTGTAGAAGTGGTAACAACAGTTGCAGGTTACATAGATATTGACCCATTAAAATCAGTTAACATGCTGTTAGGTCAGTAATTACAAACCTTTGCTGTGCAGCCAAACCTTGTTCAAAGCCACAGAACTTTAATCTAGTGGGGATTCCAGTTTCTCTGATTTTAGCCTGTATAACTGTGTATCCGAACAGTTGAGCCATAAAAAATGTTTGAATACTTCACTCAATGTAAAAACTCATCTTCAATAAAGCTGGAACAAGCTGATACTGAATGAATATACTGTCTGACAGAGTAGAATAAAATTATTCTAACAACTTCAAAGCTACTTATTGGGAAACAAATGGGCAAGTTTGAATGATAATTAGTTAAAACTGCAATGAACAGACAGAACCATCAAGCTCAGAGGGCTGGATAATTAAGTAAGCTAAGTAAGATAATGTTCTGCTATAATTTAATTCATATCCAAGTATTCCAAAATGAAAATGGCTAAAAACAAACAGTGTGTGCTTTCCCTGGTGCTGAAACAGCACATTGCCCGTGCATGGGTCAGTAGCTTGCATGATTACTCCACAAGTAGCTCAGGGTCAAAGGTGCTGTTACATCTATAACGTAATCAGTGGAAGCACCATAATTTATTATGATTAATGTGACAGACAGGACTGTCACAGTCCGCATTTTTTACATATATTAATTTTCATGTTAACATGTTACCTACAGTCAGAGTCACAGATACCCTAATTGCACTGCAAAAGTTTAAAGGAATGGTCCAACATTTTGGGATTTTTTTTTTTTTCAAAATGGCAAACTATTCATAGGCATGTTTAAATGCCTATGGATAACTATAAATAGTGTATAATCACCTAAAAATAAGAATTGTTGTGATTTTGTTACCTTAGAATAAGCTGTTTTGTTGCCATGTTTCTACAGTAGCCCAGAATGGACAAATCAAACACTGTCTCTGCTAGATACCACTAAATCCCACACATCTGAAAGTCAGATAACAATAAGGTGATGAAGCGAAGCATGATGACCAATTTAATCACAATGTGACAATTACAATGTCAATACAAATGAACTTGTTACCCACCCTCTATAAAATCAAACCACCTCCTTCCTTCCAGAACTACAGTACTTAGTATTTAGCACTGTATCTTGTTAGCGGGAAAGCTAGCCACCAAGAAAATCCAGGCTGGATACTGTGCAAGCTCTCGGTTTATTGGTTGTAAATTTGTAAGCTTCCTTGAACTGCCTTCTTGTTTTCTATTTCCTCATGTTGAATACACAACATGTAAAGAACACAGCTAGGCTAGCAGTTTCCTCTTGCTTCCTAAGTGCACATTCAGAGCCAAAGAACAGTTCCCGCATGGTAACTAGGCTGATGAATGGCAAACAATGCACAAAAGACAGATGTGAGGAGTAGAGGTCTGGCCCTGATCCAAAACAGAACACTTACCCCAACCTGAGATGCATAAATTAATTTAGAAGAAATACCTGATGACAGTCAGACTTAACCTGAATATGCCAGATGATGTGTTACACAGAACCATCTTGGAATCTGTTGTTGGAAACAGTTTGGAAAAGGGCAAAATAAATACTGATTGATTGGATTGATTGGAGGAACCATCTATCACCATCCATCATAGGTGACCTCCGACCATCCAGATCAACAAACCCTATAGCGTAGTCAATAATGGAGCCAGTTTGGAGAGGAGTATCTCTGCTTACCTCTTTAGCAGCCGCCATTGTTTTTTTCCAGTAGCATTAAAACACGCCCGTAGTTCATGTCATAGCTGCCAGTAGTTCTTCAAAGGATTCCTCAAGGACACAAGCACAAATCTGGCACGATGGATTCTCATGTTATTTTGTGATCTCAAGACTAGGAAGCTGCCTAGCAAGGCAGAGTAGACTTAAGTCAAAAACACATTTCTCTCAGATCAGATCCATGGCACCTTTAGTGCAAAGTACAGCCAGAATGGACTTCCCATTGAGTTTCAGGCTGTACTGGTTGTTAGCCATCTTCTTTAGTCTTTCCTGCTCTAACATGCAGGTTTTGAAGGTCGTCTACTGGCAGCCTTTGTCTTGCCTGAGAATCTGGGTGAAAAAATGTACTTTTATTTCCTTCAGAGGACATTTTTCCTACAACAATCAGACCTTTAGTGGTGAGCTGACCCTTTAAATAAAGTCATAAAAAGATTACAGCACATTTTCATGGCATATTTGCACATTTGTAACACTCTCACTTCTCAGCACTTTCTTTCTTATGGCTTTGGGGCTAGCTATTTTTACAGATGTCCTTAAAAATGTGATTGGGCCTCGTAATATGGCAACCCCTCCCATGCTGCTACACAGAATGTTGTGTGGTTTATCTCCACTCATTCATTCATTTTTACACAGTAGTTTTGGCATATAGGTTGATGTGGTCAATCTGCATCTGTTCAGATTGCTTCATGTTAATATCTTAAAGGTCCAGTGTGTA
>NW_023340257.1:2227498-2227772 GCF_004916995.1 Morone saxatilis | reverse complement strand
TGTCAGAAATGGAATATTATATTCATAGGTATGTTTTTAGTGTATAATTAGCTGAAAATAAAGATCGTGCTTTCGTTACCTTAGAATGAGCTGTTTATATCTACAGAGGGAGCAGGTCCTCTTCTGGTGGAGTCCGCCATGTTGAACCACCATGTTTCTACAGTAGCCCAGAGCGGTTTGGTTTCTCCTACACGCTTTGAAGGCAAGCAGTATTCAGTTGGTTGCAATCTGCAACTTCACCACTAGATGCCACTGAATCCTATACACTGGTCCT
>NW_023340257.1:2223081-2227398 GCF_004916995.1 Morone saxatilis | reverse complement strand
AAATAATTGATTGATGCTTTGCTCTTTCCCAAACCTTTCTAGCAAGTTCCAGTTTTGGACCTCAGTATTTCTTAATTAATGAGGTGGGTTAGTTTAGTTAGAAGCTAAATCTGCTATATAAAAAACAGGATCCCTGCATTTCAAAATGGCTTCGGATAAAGATCAGTAAAAAACTAATAATCATTACAATTAATTCCTGGATTAGACATTCAGAGAGGAAAAAGCACAGATTATTTACTTTTTACATTGACAAAAAACATTGTACACTACACTAAATGTAAGTGTAATGCTTTCCCATTGTTAATATGATTAAAAAACACAAAAGAACGTTAGGGTTTGTGCAGAATCAGGGGTACTGTAATTCAGACTGTATGTGGGGCAGACGAGTTAACACTCAATCTTTTTGACAGGTACAAAAAGAACAGAAATTTTTCATCATTTTAGATTTCACAAGCAAATTCAGGAACCATTTTTGCTCTGAAAACTCCTGGCTAATTAATGACTGCTCGGAGGAGGCAGAGCATGGCTCTCTTTGTTTTGCAATCTGCGATGTTTCACTATTTCTCCACAATGTGTAGAGTCTCTGCATGCCTTGCTTTTTGGGATGGATTGTGACTGTATGTTTCGGTTTGATTAATTTTGTTTGTTCCACATAAGCTTCAAAGCCACAAGTCCAAGACAACGCTTTGTACTGTTTGTCTCTGCTGACAATGTACATTCTCGTCCAAAGAAGTGTGGAGTTTTTCCAATTTTGTCCAATGTAAAAAGTAAATAATCTGTGCCTTTTTCCTCTCTGAATGTCTAATCCAGGAATTTATTGTAATGATTATTAGTTTTTACTGATGCTTTTATCCGAAGCCATTTTGAAATGCAGGGATCCTGTTTTATATAGCAGATTTAGCTTCGGTTTATACTGCTGCCAACCAGCTGCATGTTTGATCAAGGGACACAAACACAGTTTAATGTCCCTCCACCAGAGCTTTGAACCCACGGCGTGCCCTTTTGGCCCAGTCCTCGAGCCTCCCACTCTTCTGAGCAGTGCCCACAGCTAGTAATCCATCTGTGAGTGTTGTGTTCTCCTTGCCTCATGTACACAATGAATCATTTTTATGAAGGGGTCAAAGGAAGAAGACTTGAAACACCTTAGCATGTTCATTATCCCTTACTTCTACTAATGTCACCCTGTACTTGTGGCACATGGATGGTAATCTGATGGAGAGCCAAATGAGAAACCCCCAGACTCTCCTCGTCCTTTCCACGGCAGATCTTTCTGCATGTGGATCAAATCAGAATTATCCACTAATTGACTATTTACAGGGCTCCAGAAAAGCCCTAATGGACTTGATATTAAATCCCCCTCAGATATTTAAAGTGTCTTTTTGGAGTGGCTTGCCGAAAAACCGGGCTTTTTCTTTTTTACAAGACGGCCGAGTTAAGCCCGTCAGTGTGTCGGAATGGGCCAGCCCAGCCCAGGCGGCTGTTAGATGGGATTATGGGACGACAGTAGGCAAGGGCAGTGCGACGCAGGGGAGAGGGGAACGGCCAGATCTCACATCAATGACTTCCAGATGGACTGCAGGCCCAGGTTCTCTCACTGGAGATACATACTCAGCTTGGTTAACTTGTGCTCCATGAGGGGCTTAAGCTTGGCTTCTTTATAATGAGATTGACTGGGGTTTTATGTGGAAAGTTAGATAACATAAATTTCAATATGCCGGCCCTGCCCTTTAATGCACTATTAAGGCTTCGACTAAAAAACTTTGACTATTAAACCAAAGACAGGGATCTTTGGTGTAAACTTAAAAGTTCCTTTTAAATGTTGCTGTTGTTTTGGGTACAGCATTTAAACACTGCAAAACTACCAATAACTATTTTAGTTATAACAGTAAGTAAGAGTAGTCAGTTGTAATTTAATATCAATATCAACAATTTATATCTTTTTTTTAGGGGAAGTATCAAACTTTGTTCTGTGTTTTTGCAGATCTGGTTGGCCCCAGCAGCAGTCCAGTTCTGCTCTCTCATCCATATTAAAAGCTTGAAGAAAGTGTGAGGAGATCACTAACGGTACTAGGTTTTATTATTTTATTTTTTTTGCCTTTGTATATACTTTTATATTTTGTTACATGTGACATTTTGAATATGTTTAAAACTGTGTCCTATGTACTTACTAATGTTCAAATAAATGGCATCCTTAAAAAAAACCTTGTGTGACCCATGGCATTTTTATTTTTTACAATTTTGCACACTACACAGAATTATTAATGTTATATTATCATAAATTGCAAAATTGCTTAATTTAAACAACCATACCCAGCCCCTGTTTCTTTTCATATAACAGCAAATAGATTTAAAGTCAAATGTAATGTCGCCCCAAATTGAGTTGGATGTGTATACTTTATTAACATTTAACCATAATCCTGTTTTAACTAAAGCATTTTTGTTGCTTAACGCTGCCAACACGCTAGACTCCACCACTCACCCTGACCGTTACCCTGTGTCTTGCCCCTGTGTTTTGCACAAAAACCAAACACTTCCTTCCCTGGGAAAAACTTTACGAGTGCATAACATAATCCAGGCAGCAATTATATTTCCCTCAAACATATTAGTATTATGTGAACATCATTTCTAAAGGCACAGGGTTTCCATAGCCACGATTTTGCATGTTTTCTCCTATTTGCTGCAAATCACATACTTTATATTACAGCTAACCATTTTGCAAAACATGCTGTGTGTGTTTTTGATTTTTGGATGCATGTCCATTCGTTTTTGTACCGAATCTATTCTCTTGAAATTTAACAAAGTTTTACAAAAAGTAATGCCGACTTGACGTCCACTGCGATGGATTAGACAACTCAAACAAGTTTCAAGAGTCTGCCAACTGATTTTTGTGCCATATTAAAATGAATGGAAGCCAAGGCTGCCTGGAACAGTAGTAAAAATACATCTGAACGTCTATAACGGACAGCAAAAAGGAAGGCTATACATGATTTGTAGTTTGCAAAAGCACTGGTACGGGCAAATCTTAAGCAAATCAAGTGCGAGAGTAACGCTGGTGACCAAAACTACTTTGCCAGCGAAATGAATGCCTGATTGCTAATATCAGGAAAGTCATAGCTCAGCATTTCTAGATAGCCAGCTGATGATTTGTTGATTTGAGTGGTAGCTCTCAGTGAAGAGCCTCCCTTCATGTGAAATGCATCAACAGCTGAGAAAGAGATAGAGAAAGAGGTGCTGACACGAACCAGGACCTAGCCATCAGCATAACTCATGATCTAATGAGAGCTCTGTGTGAGAGAAAGCAGTGCCCTGTCTGCTGATGTTCTCATCCTGCTGTCCCTACATTCCTTTCAACAAATTTGCTTTACCTCGACTTTTGATCGCCGACCCGTTCAACATTTACTGATTGTTACTCAAGTGGATACTCCACTGTGAGTGCATCTTTCTGATTCCGTTGGACAGCACCAAATATTGGTCTTTATAGTTTATAAATCATTTGTTGCACAGTGAAACCAGTTCAGTACGTTGCTTCAGTAAGAATTCATGGATCTCAAGCTTCTGGACCACGGCCTTTGAAAACCAGCAGTATTTGAAGACATATCTACTGTAAGTGGAAAGGAAGTTTAAGTAGGAGATAGGGTTGCATTTAAATGCTCTGTTTTAGAAGGTTAATGTTTCCAAGATGGCAGACAAACATATACTGTAGCTGTGTAGGTCCTAAATCCTAAAATATTTACTGTTAAAGTAAAGATTTTAAGATTTAGGATCTGCATATTTGCAAGTAAAGTATTGCTAACCATGGCATGCTGATTGTTGCAAAATTCTCAAAAACACAAGCCTATCGCCACGCAAGAATGTTCATATTGGATGATTCTGCAAAGCCATGAATTACATCCAGTGCCAGCGTTTCTCAGACTCTCGCTTCCTACAAAATCTTCACATGGCAACTATATGGTATGGGTAAGGTTAGGGAAACATCGTGGTTACACTTAAGTGACTCCAGTGTCCCGCACGCCACATAAATCCTGCTGCAGAATCACCCAATATGAATGTAATTCATAGGAATACTGGGCTGTAAAAGCAGCACAATCTGAGCTACTGCTTGTTCTGTTCACACATGCAAGTAACAATAATAAAAGCTAATTTAATAGTAATTTATTAAAAAATGGAATTTAAAGGACCAGTTTGTAAGATTTAGTGGCATCCAGCAATGAGATTTCAGATTGCAACAACAAACTCCTTGTGATTCAACCAAGCGTGAGAGACTTAGGTGGTCAGAAAAAACACAAAAGGCCGTATAGAGCCAGTGTTTAGTTTGTC
>NW_023340257.1:2210695-2223070 GCF_004916995.1 Morone saxatilis | reverse complement strand
TGGTGGTTCAACATGGCAGACTTTGTAGAAGAGGATTTTCTCCCTCTGTAGATAAAAACAGCTCATTCTAAGGTAACAAAAACACAAAAATGATTATTTTATAAAATATATATAATTATTATATAGTAATGAAAACATACCATACATATTGTCCATCCATTTCTGACAATAGATCCTCCTAAATGCTTCACACTGGACCTTTAAAGTGAGGGTAATGTAGTTTTGGAATACAGTGTTGGATTAAATATAGCAAACAATTAGAGGCATGAAAATGTTTATTTATCAGGTGTGCAAAAAAGTCAATATATTCAAAAATGTAATATTGAATTTAACAACAAGAAATAAAAGGGACAATGCACAAATGCAGGAGTTCAAACTCTACTGTGTGTACTGCTACCGAGAGCCTTTTCTTTCAGCTTCCCTGCCTGCTCAGGCTGTTTTGTATTTGCAGTCTTGCGAGAATTTTTTCCAAGTAAGTCATTTGGGAGTGGGATTTGTGTGCAGCTCTCCTTTCCGGTACTCACCATGGCTTAACAACAGTTCTTTAAGCTCCCATCTGGTTCTGCCTGAGAGTTCTTTGCTGTCCCATTTCACTAGAATATTGTTTGGAGCCACGAGTTTGGAGCCAAGCTTTGACGACCAACCACAGTAGGATGGCTTACACTCACAACATGATTTCTTCAGACGAGTGCTAGTGTCACGCAACTAGCATAACCCTTGGATAAGACCCATACACTAACAGCTCGCACAATTTTTTTTTGGTGCACCTTGATTTAATTGCTCTGTATGTACATCATGGGAAAAGACTTTTACACACAGCAAGCTAGTTTAAGTGTTTTCACATACGCTTCTTAGTGTATGAACAACTGACTTCAGTTTCTCTGTTATATTCTGATATGATCAATCTCACAGTGGACTCAATACACTTTTACCCTATGTATCAAATTGTCTCAAATATCAATTTGGCACTTGTGAATAATCTCACACACTGGCTGTGATAACTTTGGGACATCAACCCCGTCCCCTCCCAGTTGAACACGTCTCAAGGCTGGCGCTATTGTATATTTTTCTTACTGTCAACAAATCCTATGAGAAGACCTAAACCATCAATGTACTGATCCTTCACATCAGTGAACCATACTGTTGCACAGGCCACTCCCACTTACCCTGGATCCTAAGTACACTGTCCGGCTGTTGGAAATACTCACCAAAAATGGATTTTAGTCAGTCAGCTCACATGGAATGGATTATTATGTCAATGTAGAATATTCACATTGGCACTGAGGCTCTGAACTTGTCACTCCCCACAATGACAATAACAACTCCCCGCCCCTAGGGGAACATAGACTCAGGGCATACAGGTGGATGCTGGGGAGGAGGGTTATTAGTTTTGGTCTTTTCATTGGATTTGTGGACAATAAGAAAAATGAGAATAGCAGCAGCCTTATTCGTTAGACACGCTCTACCTGGGTGAGGCTCTGCAAGAAATGATAAAACCCTCAGTCCCTGGGAGGCCATCATGTACTCATTTTACATATATAGGCCAGTTCAACCTGCCAAAGATGATGGTGAACTTCTACACCGCCATCACACCCGGCCATTCGGAGTCCATCCTCACCTCTTCCATCACATCTGGTAGCGCTGCTGGCCACTGGCCAAGGACAAAGGGGCAGACTGCCAGCGTCATCATTCGATCTGCTGAGAAGGTGATCGGTGAAATCCTGGCCACCCTCCAAGGCCCTGAAGGGCCCGTGAAGGAAAAGGTTGTGGCTGACCCCTCCCGCCCACCCGCACAAACTCTTTGAGCACTTCCCTCCCCCTGGCAGGAGAGGCTGGCAGTCCCATCAGGACCAAAACCTCACGCCACAAAAACTGTTTCTTTCTGTCTGCAGCTGGCCTCATTAACAAGGCCCGGGCCCCACTGACACTGACCCTTGTACCCACCCTGTATATATGCATTACATTAATGCACTCCCGTTTCTGCACAGTTTTCTTTCTTTTTTAGCCTATTTATTTATATTTTAAAAGTAATTTATTTTTGTGTGATTTGTATATTTTATGCACCAATGCACCAAGACACATTCCTCGTAGGTGTAAAAACCTACGTGGCAATAAACAATTCTGATTCTTATTCTCTTCAAGAACAAGCACAGCAATCATTGATTTTCCCTTATGTATGCTTTTGTGTGATGAAAAATGATCCTTGTTACTTCAGCTTCAGCTAGATAGTTACATCTTGTTTTTGTTGTTGATACTTCTTGTGCTCTTGAACCTGCAGCTCCCTCTCATAGATAGATAGTGCTGCTCAAACCTGTATTTGCATTGCAGTGTCAGAAAACCACCACCCTATCTGATCACAGGCTAGTACATATGCTACACATCTGCATAAGTAAAGAGGAGGTCAGCCAGGCAGGAGTAAATGGCTTTGGAGTGCAATTTAGCAATGATCATGGCTGTAGTTCATTATCATTGCTTGGTGTCAGAAGCCCACAGTGGGGTTTTGAACCTTGATCAATTTCAGACTTGTACAGTGGACAAAGCTGGTTTCTTCAGTCGTCCACATTAGCTGTCAGTCCAGTGAGTCCCTGCGCTACTCAGCCCCACTTGGTACTGATAGGATGGATCCCGGATGGATATTGTGCCTTGTGTGGGATAGGCTGAGAAATCTCTGTGAGGCCGGAGCGGTGACCCTGGCTTCTTGTGGTACAGAGGCGGATGACCTGACCTATCCCTGGATCCCAACACAGCTGGAGAGCAGGATGAAGAGGAGGATGAAGGGGGTATGACGGGCAGACCTCGCTGGACCGTAGCGGAGTTGTAGACCCCCAAGTCAGCCTGCGGTCGTGATGCCATGGATGATGTAGGATGCGGTACCACAGGAGTGACCGTGGCAGTGTTGGTGAAGTGAGCTGCGAAGGGCTGGTACGGGACTCCCTCCACACTATAGCGAGGGTAGGGCTGCATTGTAGCCCACATGTTGCAATTTATTGAAGAGGAGTTGGTTAGGTCATCCGTGTCCCCTGCACCGGATCCAGACTCTGTTTCCATACTACCATACATACAAGCTTCTCTAGAGCCGATGGCCTCAGTGCAGTACGGATGAGACAGTAAGGGCGACTCATAGGAGGGAGCTGAACGAAAGTAGTGCTCCTCCGAGACCGCAGATGATGTCTCCAGATATGGCCGCTTACATCCAAGCTCCAGGTGTCGGGCATTATCTGCAAAGGGATACAGTTAACTCCACTGTTTAACTACATCTGACTCTGTACAATGGCAGACAGAACAGTGGCTAAGAACATACCTCTGTGTTTGAAGCAGTGGTACAGAAGGCTGGGATCTCGGCTCTGAGGGAAGTGGTTCGAGATAGGATCTTGGGGGTCGGAGTTAGACAGAGGGACTCCAGTCTCATACTGATAAGAGGACAGGACTTGAGGGTGCCCCGTGAGAACTCCTGCTCCAAGCTTCCCTGCTAGATGACCGTGTGAGGAGATGAGCCTCTGGCGAACCATGTTCTTTGATATCACCGGATAGTCTTTCCTATACATCAGTTGCAGCAACAGAGGAGGAAAGCAATCAGTTTGCCATGCCTACAATTCCACTTGACACATCTTTGAAGGAAAAAGGTTTTTATATCCATACACAAAAAAAAAAAACTCATGAAGAGCTGACTTCCGGTGAGCTTAATGCTTCTACAGGATCAGTGTTACTTTCCTGGTTCCTGTTTGTGTAGACATACCCCTGTAGTCTTGAAACACGCAGATCTCCTTCTTCGCTACCTCGGAAGCCTTTGGCAAACGGATTGTTTTCTATCTTCAACTGAGTGATCTAAGAGAATTATATTTTATTTAAGATCTCATTCTGTTTGGTAAAAACCAAAGCACAGGTAAAGCAATTTAAGAAACACTGTCAATTTCAGCACTGTAATGCAATAAGTTATTTCAACTCAAAATAATTATTGAAACCGATTACATTAAACATTTTAAGTAACACAAACTCAATTTTGTAAGTTAAAAAAGATACTTGATGAAGCAGTTTTCACTTGTGATTTAAAGTGACATTTAGTTTTGTAAGTTACAGAAACATTCCTGATTACATACTTTTTACTTCTGTTTTCACAGTACAAATTAAAAATGACAAAATTAAGTCAGTGTCACTCAAGAATGTTTTTTTCAACTTACAAAATTTAGTTAATTTTACTTAAAATTTTCAACATAATCAGTTTCAACAAGTTTTTGAATTAAATTAACTTATTTGGTTTTACAGTGAACCATTGGTCAATTGCCCTCATTTGATAGTTAAATTCCATCAAGCTACACCTAAAATCTTAGTTATACATGATTTACCCTTGGACAGGAAAAAAGCATGATGTGAGTGTGTAAACCACTTTGACCTATACAATTAAGAGCTGACACCAACAAGAGTTACAAAATACTTTTATATGTGTAAAACTAGGAATTCTGCATTTACTTTATTTTAATATATGTAGTATACTGTATACTACAGATAGTCGCTGTACCTTATGGTTTTGATAAGAGGTTACAGAGATGAAGGCTGTCTCGTGAAAGACGTGAGTACAGTAGGCGGTGTTCTTGGATCCAAAGGCGTTGTTTTCATCTGCTTTGACTATGTGTAGTCTGGGCTGGTACTTGTGCATAGAGTTCAGGATAATCTAGGAAGGGTAAGAGAAGGCAACACATTTCATTTTATAGCAACATCTATCAGAAGCCACTGTCAGATCAGTGGATCTTCTGGTCATTCAGTTCTCATTTCAGAAACCTTTATTAAAAACAAAAAATGAGTGGTTATTTGTCATTTTAAAATATACCAAAATTAAACCAAATTGAAAAAACAATTTTTTATTTTTCATTGTCAAAAAGGGAATTATCAAAATTTAAAAAATGGTTTAATATTCATTTTCTACTTTATAGAAATGGCTTTCTAATTCGTCGCTCACTTCAGTGAGGTTCCAAAGACATTTTAGCCTGGTCTAAAGCAACACTGGCCTACATTTGGCACTCCTGCTTGTGAATGACTATACCGGGTCTCAGAATCTGAAAAAAATAACTTTGTCCTTTTGTTTTCTAGTGATTTAATTTTATTATACAAAGTAGGAAAATCTAAATCAAACATTTTTTAAACCTCGCTCATCCCCTTTGACCATGACAAAGAAAAATCTGCTTTTATTTTCATTACCATATACGACCAAATGTTTAAATTGGTTTCCCTTTTTTTAAAATCATTTGAATTCATTATAGAGGATAAATTACATATCAAAATCAACAAAATCAAATATTGTGATGACCTTGCATGGCTCTCACAGACTAATTAACAAGTAATCACTATGGTAATGCCATGTGCATAGTGACATTAAAATAAATATAACAAGAAATAGTGTGAGTAATACAGAAGAGAAAAGAAAGAACACATACAGGAGAACCTTGTCATGAAAGTTCAAATGAAATTTCTTTCCAACCTCCATTTGAACCTCCTATGAGCAAAGTACATAAATTAGTAATTCATTTTTCCATAATTTGTTTTTCACCACTAGCTTGCAAAGAAAATGACAATGTTCATTTGCTAAGGGTAAATAAACACTAAATTACACAGAAGTTTACAGTCCCTAATTACCCAATCTACTGATAAGAGAAGATCCAGTAAACGGCTCTGGCAGGTAAACACTCCACATGATATTGTTCTTGCTCTCTCCAGAGTATCTAATCAGTGCTGTTTCCATTCAGCAACATGGGCTGTGTCTCTAATTGGCCCTGTTTCATTAGGTAGTGAATCACTATACAGTGAATCAGTTTACAGCCGCTGATTAAATGAACATGAGACTGCAATATGAGTTAATGACCAGGGACATAATTCAAAAGCAGCTCATGATAATGATGTCACATCAAATGAACTGCACAATAACTGTTTCTGTTGGGATTTTCTCAGAAGTTTCACTCAGTGGAAAACACAGCTGCAGCTGCTGCTGCTAGTAAAATTCATAATGGGTTAGTTAAGCTTACCCATTTCCTATAGTTGGCTAATGAACAAGCAGTGACAATACACAGCATTATTGTCAATGCCTGCTGACTTGCACACCTAAATATAACCATCATTCCTTATATTAGTTGCAGCTGTGTCTCCGGTGCTGTGGGGGGTCTGTTAAAGGCCAAAAGAAGCACAAGTGTGACAACATCTTTTCCAAATTGACCTCAACTGTGTCCTAGTTTCTTATACTACACAGTATGTAGGTTTTCTTCATTTTCAGTTAGTATACAATAGATGAATGCGCTGTCATTTGTACAAATAGGAAATGATACAAGGCGTGCCAAATCAACCTGTTTTCCCTCCATTCAAATGTTTTTGCAGCAGCATTAACAGACCTCACAAACATCAAGCAGATTTAATATTATTAATTAATTAGTATTTAGTTGTATTTAGGTGATGGAATTAATAACATGAATGAAAGCTCAATTCCATCCCCGTAAGCCTGCCAAGTCAGTGAGCATGGTTGCCCTGGATCTGAAAAACATGACTATAATGCAGACCATGAATTTCATTAATTGCCCTCATTCTTTTCCTGATATGAAACTGGAAAATTTTTATTTCATAGTACACTAAGTAAGTATACAGTATATAGTAGTAGGATCTTTGTAAATTGTTTTACTTTTTCATGAAAATGGCACTCTGTCCCAATGTCCATCCTAAGCTCAAACTCCCACAGACTGACTGACAATAATCAAATGTATTATTAAAAAATAAACATGGACATCATTTTGATAAATGCTTTTTACCCTCAACACATGTAACTGTTAGTATCACTATTACTCCGCAATAGAAATCAAAAATTCAGTGTAAACATCACACACATCTTGTGCTCAACAAGACGTGAATGTGGCATTAGCCTAAAACGCTGTAAACAGGGTGTCATTCCCTCACACAGCGTTTATCATTGCAGACTCACGAGGGCTGCGAGGGAGTCCTCAAGCACTTGCTGAAATCACAGCATAAGATTACACTATTTGTAATAAGTGTGTTCCTGTCACAGAGTAAAGCATACCTGTTACCATCCATTCCCTGCTAAATTCCTCACTGGAATTAAGCCTCTCTTTTGTTGGAATCAGTTCAGTAAAACAGTTTCTTTGTATCTTTTATATCAATCACTTGATCTGGAATTTAAATATTTTGTGTATTAGTATAGCAGGTAGCATGTGTTGAGCGTGTTTAGGTTGTTTGGGTGGCTGCAGGTTGGCTCACTAGCATCATTCTGCTCACCGCAGCCGAGTGCTGTGCCTAGCGAAGCGTTAGCAACAGTAGGGAAGGGTCATCACTAGTCCAGCTCTGTCAGGGCAAATAAGCATCAAGCTGTGCACCTCGGCTCCCCTCCTCATTCGTCAGACACTTTCCTGAGGAGCCTTCTCCTCCAGGGGGCTCCCAGAGAGAGGCAAAGGTTGAACAGGGCACAGGGAGCTAGGCTCAGGTTGAACACCAAATGGCCCCATGCTCACATGCTCCTGTTGCTGAGACAGGCTGGAGACAGAGATAAGCTATTGGTTGGTTCACCAGAGGCTCTTTGTTGACCTTTGTCTGCTCTGCTGTCTTGCTGCTGTTTGAGGATGATACTGGAGACTCTTGGGTGACTGTCTGAATGCAGTGATCGGGGAGGCCTTCCACAGATCAGCAAAGAGCTAAAGAAGGTATTTGCTTTCATCTTCCCTGATATAAAAACATTTAGACATGTGCTTGGGAAGAGTTCTTAAATGACAATGAGTACTATTTTATTACCATAGCACGTAATGAGCAAACCTTATTGCTAGACAAGAACGCCAATAATGGACGATTCTGAAAAACGCTGGATTACGTCCAATATTAACGCTTTGAAATTTGTTCTTTCTTTGCCTGGCCACTACTGTATGGTTAACGTTAAGGAAAGATTATAGTTATGGACTATAAAAGGTCTGACAGGACGCCACATCCACTCTTTTTCATTAAAGTCCAACATGCAACACATCCAACCCTAACCTCAACAGCTCCACCTCCTTGCTTTATGGCTTTGCCACATAAAAAAGGCACAATATTTCCTGTATTAGTACCGAACCATGGCAGTGGGTGTAAATCTTGATGGGCGGTATTGTCCAATATTGACATAATTCTTTAGGGATACTGGGCTGAATGACCGCAGTACATTAGCCTTTGGTGTTTGGACCAGGTTAATGATAAATATCAATGACTCTAGTTCTGTTCTTTGTGATGGTACCACCTCGAACATCTCTTGGCTATCAGTAGCAAATCTATCCCAGGTCAGTAACATCTGTTTGCTATCACTGAACATTACTGACATTTGTATTGCTGATGCTCAGCAGGTCCATTGTAAAGACAGGAAGATGATGGGTAAGGGATTTGGTGCAATATAGAGAATAGATGACTGCCTTACATTTGAAGGATCTTGGGAAATAGTCTCTAGACCTGTAGTATATACCATAGAACACGGATTCCACAGTGTGAGAACCTAATACTCAAGAAAGGGACTAGACTCTGAAGACCTCAGATTTTCAAACATTTACACTGCATCAATCCCTAAAGTGACTCATTAGGACACAGACCTGCATTTGAAAAGACATCATCTCAGGAATTCCCAATATGGGAAAATGTAGTTGTTAATTTGTACTAAACTCTACAATACTTAGTGCTCTTTCTGGCAATGTGCTATCAGAAAAGAAAAAATGTGAGAACTGCGGTTAAACTAGTCGTTTTTATACATACTATAATGATAATAATTAGTACTGAATGGGAGTTCCTTCACTCCACTGTGAGAAGCACTGCCCTACTATACACCTCCTGGTCTGGGCGTCATCTGGGTTCTGCCTGGCCTCAGACTAGCTCTGTCCTCATTACTCGCCCTTATCACTGGCCAGGCACTCAACTCAATCTGACAGCAGGCCCCGCCACTGATCTGAGAGGTTATGAACCTAATGAGCCCGCCCATTGATGGGATGGCTTCAGACAAGCTATCCCAGAGTCCCCCTGGGGAGCGCTGCCACAGTCACACTCTTCACTTCCCTCTGCAGCCTCTGCCTCCTCACTTTCTTTCATCCTTCTTTCTGAAATCAGCCTATGAAAAACACCTTCATGATTTTGCTGTTTGCACACGTATCGACAGCATTTTTCACATCAGCTGTTTCACAAATAGTTTCATCTGACTGCGATGTTTCTGACATTGGATGGGAGTTTTGGCTGAACAGAGTTCCCTCTAGTCATGAAATTCAGCAATATATTGGAGTGTTGGAGGAATACTGGCAAAGCGGAAATTAATAAAGTGCCTTGGGAGCACAAGGAATTTTTGAAATAAATAACTTTTTCACACATGACTTATCTTTTCTCTCTAAACTAAAGGGATTTCACCTGCAGGACACTGTGTACAGCATTATTATGCTTTGGCCTTAATCTGGCCACAATAGCACTGGGGATGGCAATGTCAGTCTTCCAGTCAGTCCACCATTTCAGTCCATCTCAACAACTACTAAATAGATTGTCATGAAACTTTTCCTTTTTGGTGAATGGAGCTATTTTCCATTAGATTTGGTGCAGATATCCATCATGCCCAGAGGATAAATCCTGATGACTTCTGTGATCCCCTGACTTTTGATGTAGTTCCACCAGCAGATGAAGCATTTCACTTACCTAGTAAAATATCTCTATATCTACAGGATGGACTGGCACAAACTTTGGTACAGACATTAATTCTATACAGAGGATAAATACTAATTACAATGGTGATTTCCTGACCACTGGACTTGGATATGACTTTTTGGGTGTTTCTTTTAGTAGTTTTGTCCATGATTCCTAGTCTGGCACCAGATATATTGGAAGGATATATCAGGGATTTAGCATTTTGTTTGAATCAATAATTCCAGTTGGTTAACATTTTACTCACCAATTTAATCACTTCAGTCTGGGTACATGGCAACAACATAACCATATTATTTAAATTACTGATTTCTAACTGACACTATTGTACAGCTGTGTTTAGAACTGTTGCCATGTTCTCAAGTTTGAGCAATTCATCTGATGAGTAAAATGTTATTATTAACTATTGGAATGGTGGCAAAATAAAAAATATGATTGATAATGAAAACAATAATATTATTTTTTCGAATAGGTCTTGAACTATTAATATGCAGGTACTCACATGCCCAAAAGGGTCCAGGTGATTGTTTGTTAGCTTGAGCTTCTGAAATGACACCAGTTGCCTCATCCAGTGAGCTCCTGTGGCGGGGGAATCAGGGTGCACATAGAGCCTTCCTGGCATTGCTGGCTCTGCCTTGCCAGCCACCATCCTAAAAACAGATCGAGAGACGTGCAGAAGAAAATTGTGATAAGGAAAGAAAGCTGTTTTCAAGGGGCAGTGGCATCCAACATCAGAGAGTATATCTCAGGTTTTGAAGGGCTATGTTAGATTAACTGAGTGTTCTGATGTCAGCATGTGAACCTTGGAAGTCTCCTTCACTATAATGTAGCTGTATAAAAGATATAGAACACCACTGCTCTCAACCCTCACAGTATTAAATCCCCAAGACTGAAAGGAGGTGGCCTCTGCTAAAACATCATTACTAATTATGCTTCTCCAAGGTGTCGCTGAGGAACACCAGAACCCACCAACTACAGGCCATGCCACAAGATCAGAAACAAATGGCTGTAAAATAACTCCTTTCTGCTGGAGATTTTGTGTTCTTTTCAGCCTTTCCTAACAGAGTTTTTTTTGTCCACCCATGGCCAACTGGCAGTAGCAGTACTAATGTCATCCTGATTGATGGAGGACTGCAGTGTCATTGCCTCCAGATACAGGGTCAATGGGCAAAATACTGAGCCCAGTCCAGCTGCTTTTTTTTGCCTGTACCCTGCAGTAAGGAGCAGTAGCCAGTAATAATCTGCAGTAATAGTTAGACCATGCCTGGCTTATATGACCTGCTCTTTTTATTTAAAACAAATTTAAGAAATTGTGCTTGTGTGGATTTCGAAGTATTTTAATACATTTAACACATATTTGGTGAACAGAGGGAATTGTGGTAATCAGAGGAACCAAGTGCTACTTTTAAAAGGATATTATTAACCCAATATAGGCATGACTGAAGAAGTAAGTACCCCTACTGACACTGCTTTCCAACTCATGAAGAGAAGAACGCAGAACATTGGTGTCATGCTTTGGCCCTGTGTAGGCCTGTGGGTTTTTAAACAAAGGGCCATGACCAGGACACGATTAACCTGTAACCCAAGGCAAAAATCTGCAGCTGGGTCCCTATTGTGCACAAAATAGACTGAAATAAAAGAGAATTGTTGGGTCAACTTAATAAAATTACCACTAAACATACCATTACAAACACCAACACACCACCACAATAAATTGCCCCCCAGAATTTTTTATCATAATCAATATTCAAGTACTTGTGTTAATCTTTTTCAGTGCAAATTAAAATAATGAACATCTTAAAACATTTTGACATGACATACAATGAGTGGCACATTACTACTGTAGGAGGACCCATTTTAGCTGATATTATACTTTAGTGTTGCAAATTCCCTAGCGCCTAGTTGGTAATCCAGCCTTGTTCATGACATATATATACAATGTGTATTCAGGTCTGAATTTGTTTCCTCCTCATTTAGAGGCACAGCCCAGTATCAGTAGGTATTATTTGATGATTACATTTATATTACGAGGTGAAAGTAAGGGTGTCACACTGGTGGTAGATAGGCTTGTAGCATGTCAAACTCTCTAGAGGTCGTTACCTGTCACAGAGCTCAAATTAATGTTAGCTTTTTACTAACCACAACACAATCTGTCCTACATATGAATTAGTTGCTTCCACTAATCATACCTTGACCATAGTTTTTTTTGTCATAAGCACAATCTTATGTGAACTATACTATAGTTGCCATACACTGATGACTTTTACAAAGCAATAATGCAAACTATACAAACTACATAACTGATTGTAATCCAGGGTCCTTTATAATATGGATCTATGTAGAAAACCATGTATAAGTAGGTTAGCTGTTTATAAAACCTTACTTTGACCTAGAAATTGTCTTATTTCTTAGTCCAGGCTTGACGCAAGGGATTTTCCTGCTGGTTATGTAGGGGTAGTGCATTTTGGGACACATATGTGCCCAAGCCTGTGGTGAAATCTGCATTAGCTTTATGGACAATGTGGTAGGAATCATGAGGAATTAACTGCCAGATGAAAGGTGTTTTGCATCAAAAACAGGACGTGATTTTCTATGAAATCAAAGTCAAATTGGAAAGAAGTAACCATGGCTACTTCTGATGAAACCCTTTTTTCAATTCAATTCACCTGGAAAACTCACAATCAGGAAAGGGTTTCT
>NW_023340257.1:2206318-2210595 GCF_004916995.1 Morone saxatilis | reverse complement strand
AATTCAATTTTATTTGTATAGCGCCAATTCATAACAGAAGTTATCTCAGGACACTTTTCAAATAGAGCAGGTCTAGACCGAACTCCTTATAACATTTACAGAGACCCAACAGTACCACCATGAGCAAGCACTTGGCGACTTGTGCTAGCATTATATCAGAGGAAATCGCTGATTGCAAGGCGTCATCATTTTTAAGTTAATTTGAGATTTATAGATCACAGGTCGGTTTTACATGGTATAGTATACATATATCATATTGTTCTTGCCTATAGATAGGAGCTGGGAAGCCACATGGCAGGGGTATTACTAGATTGGGCCTTCCTCATTGAAGAAAAATATTTAACTATACAGAACAGAAGCCAAGATGGGAATTACAGGATAATGGCACGTTGAAGTCCTCTTTATTTCCCGAGTCAGCCTGACTGAGAATGTTGGAATGTGACCACAAGTGTCTCCTTGGAGTGTGTTTTCTGCTTGTTTCTGTGATAAAACCACTGAATTGTTTAGTTGTGACAAGCTAAAACATAATGTAACCACAGCACAAGTTGAGAAGACTCGTAAAGTCAGCAGACTTCGTAATGTCAGCCACACAGCAATATAACATCAACTAACCTACTGATCATACCAGACCAAGTAAGGCTGTAGTAGTAGGCTGTCAGGGAACCTTCAACAAAACTCATTTATAGCTTTGAAATTGCAAACTTACCACTTGTTATCACAGAACTTGTAGCGGTGGTCATCAGCTGGGACGATGTCGATAAGTAGGATGTATTTGGTTTTGGGGTTCATACCGGTCACTTTTACCTTGTAGCTAGGAAACATCCTCCTGTTGATGAATGTAAAGGAAGAGTGTTGAAAGAGTGAAATTATTATTACTCTTATTGTTACTCAGGCAACAACTGACTGAACAACTGAGTATTAGATTAGATAAATTAGCTTAAGCATCTTCTACAGTAGTACAGCACTGTTACATACTCTAAGTCCTTATTCTCAGGTAACGAACCTTTAAGAAGTATTTGATATAAATTTGAAAAAAGAAACAAAACAAAAAAAACTGCCCAAAGGTCTGCATTTTGTACTGATCAAGTCTTCTTAAGAAAGGATTCTGTTGGCTGTTAAATAGAGTTGTAGGATAAGCGTAGTATCATCACGGATAGTGCAAATGAAGATCAGTGATGTTCTTAAGGGATTGGGATGAGCAAGGTCTCGTAGAGATCAGGGGGCTGAGGAACCTTGACCTGAACATTAAGTGGATGAAACCTACTTCGATGAATAACCCCTCAAAGCACATTACAGAATAAAACCGACTAGCCAAACCTTCCAGGATCACTTTCTTGACATTGTCCTTACGGTCAAATTCTAACATTTTCTGGCCTGGTAATGATTTGTCTCCTTGCAGGCATTTATTTGGGAGAAGACTGAAATCCTCTCATACTTGTGATACTGAGAGGCCATAAAAAGTATGGGAACACGCTCTATCTTTCATCTTTTAAATGCCTCCAGACTAAAAGACAGAATATGCTAATATAGCACTCAAAGCCATAAAACACATGAAGGGAGCTACCTTTCCTGACCTCTTCTGGGAAACCAAAAACTTTTTCATCCCATCTGCGCCAAAGGAAATTCTGCAAAGCGCTCTGCGCCCCCTTATAAAGCCCTAAGTGGTTTTTAATGGCACCCCAGATCGGACAACAGTTTAGATAGCTGACTCTTCATTGCTCAAGAGGCTACGGTCAAAAAGGCCTGCAGTTTATCTGTGGGTGCAGCCCATGGCAACGTGTTCAAACATTGGAGGGCTCGTGAAAGCCTTGCATGCTTTCTGGAAAGATGGCGTAACATTAAAACCCCCATCTTCATACTTGCTGTTCCGATTGGTGCAAATGCCCTTCTTCAAAGGCTCATAGTGCCTGACACCATCTGATCATGTTACTGTAAATACTCCCTCACGTATGAGAGAGACAGGGGAGGGGGATTGAGGGCATCTCTCTTCCAGGCTTCAAATCCAATCAGTAGGAGAGATCCGTCCCGGTATCATCCTCACTGAAAGACGGGTTAATCTTAGAGGAACATTCAAAACAGACCTCTGCTCATCTCTGGCTCCACTTGCGCCATACAGACATAGCAGATGGAGGCCTGTGTCAACACATGTGGCCCTCAGATTTGTGTAATATGGCCATAACTACCAAGCGGAGGGCTCTGCTGCTGCTCACGCTTCAACTGTGGAAATGAGTCTGTCCAGCCAGACAGATAAAATGGATGGAACAAATACAAATGAGTATTGGTTCTCTAGAGATATGAACTTGGCTTGGTTGAGGAATCACATATGCTCTTAAGGTCTTAGTATGCTTCAAACAAATTAGGTTGTATGACATGTTGGCTGACCATGTCTAAAGGCAAAAGTGTTTATACCTGTTGAAAACGGCTACACTTGAAGTCTTAAAGGGGGGGGGGACAATAAATTGTACGAAATAGAGGTTACGGCGCACAGAAGGCACAGTCTCTCCTAGAAGGCAATCACAATGTTGCGCTTGGCTACACATGCAAAAAGTGACAGATGTAGTTGTAAGAAAATTTAAATAACAGAGTTTAAAAGATTTTTGCTTCCGCACACCCAGTCAATTGCAGAGTACTGGGAGAGGGTTTTGGGACTGTCTGTTTTTGGAAGTTACAAAAAAGATGGTGTTAGACGATCTGACAAGCTCTTTGTTTGCATTTTGGGCTACTGTAGAAACATGGCAGTTCAACATGGCAGCCTCCATAGAAGAGGACACACCCGTCTGTGGATAAGAATGGCTATGTCTAAGGTTAACGAAAACACAACAATTCTTATTTTCAGGTGATTATACACTAATAAAAACATACCTATAAGTATTATATTCCATTTCTGACAATAGATTCTCCTAAATGTTACACACTGGACCTCTAATATTTCTGGTCGATTGGGATAAATGTTGCAAGTTATTCAGTAGGACTGCTTATGACAATTAATCGAATTTAATTGAATTAACGGGGTTATTTTGCATCAAAGTGATGAACTAAAAGGAATGTAATGAACTTTGTTGGTTTATCATGTAGCTAATTCTCTGTAATAGCGAAAAACAAATGTTTATTTCCTCTGTAAATGGTACAATGATTTCCAGTTAATTTACTACAGGACAGCATATGTTGAATATAACAAATGCATTTTATCTGTATTGACCACCCTTGTAGTCTATGTGTAGCTATTCTAAGGCAAAGTATTTTTCATTGCAGTCCTGCTGTTGAGCGGCTATGTGTCTGTCTATAGATAAATGTGATGAAACATGGCATATCTTGGTGTTGCATCTATAAAAAAAAAAAATCTATAAAAAACTAAGCTATTGCAACTCTGGACAACTGATTTTCAAAGGCGGACAACATGAAGGCAAATGTATACATACAGTGGTGTGACTAAGTGAGTGAGTTTAAGAGGAGCATGAGAAATGGACGTTGGAGAGTGTGTGTATGATATCAGTGTCAGGGTGTGTGTGTGTGTTTCTGTGCCCAGCCAGCTGTTTCTCTTAACAATTCCACATGTTTAGGCCGTCCAGTGATCCATTCCCTCTCTGGGAATCTCCAGTACCACGGCGAGATCAAAAGGAGCGTTGGGGGGGATGATGAAGCGCTACAACCTAGTAGACTCAGCCTATTGTGGGCGCCGGATTCCTCTTATCAACCCGCCGCTGCTCTCTTGACGGGCTGTGTACAAAGAGGGAGAGTGAGGGAAGAGCTGCGCTGGGTGCTTTGAAGAGGGAGGATTACGCCTGGACAGTGACACTCACAATAACAAGTCTACCAGGCCCAGCTAGGTGCTGCATGGGAGTGGACTGAGCAAGTTTCATCTGAGAGTGTTGGGAAAATGTGGGATCCCCTGCGTGACGGCCTGGCTGCTCTGCATCTGTACCTACTCCCCTGCCACCTCTGCACTGACCCTGTTTTGGTGTTTTTTCTTTCTGAATTACATTTTGCACATGTACGTGGACTCCAATGTAATTATCAGAAGTATTATGTTATGTTCCTAGGTATAATTAATAATTAATAGGCTACCTCAAATACAGTTAACTTTTTATTAATGTAAAGTAATGGATCTTGCCTATAGTCTTCAATATTACTTAGTATTGGGTCAAAATTCAAAATTTTCCCACTCCTAATCAGAATTTCTTTGAAATACATGGAAAAATATTTCTATCAGTTGCTCTGACATTTGCTACTTCTGACCACTGCGCACCTGGAACACTCACAATCAGGAAAGGGTTTCT
>NW_023340257.1:2201870-2206218 GCF_004916995.1 Morone saxatilis | reverse complement strand
TCTTAGAATGGGCCGTTTTTATCAACAGAGGGAACGTGTCTTCTTCTGGTGGAGTCCACCATGTTGAACCGCCATGTTTCTACAGTAACCCAGAACAGACAGACCAAACACTGGCTGTAAATAGGGACTTATGTATTTTTTTGGGAGTTTCATGGCCACCATAGTTTTTCCTACACACTTCACAGCCTGTTCTCATTCCCAGGTTGACAGATAAAGATGCAAGTGGTGATCAGTTGGTTGCAAGCTAGTTCCCACTTTTACCACATAGTTTTTGAATATATTGAATAAACACATGCACACACATTCTCTCATTTTTAATAGGCTCACATTTTAGTTGGCAGATGTTGAGTTTTTATCTAATGGTTTTAATCTACTGTGTGCAACAGGAAGTGCATCTCATTAATTATCAAGATTTTTTCAGTGCTTTTAGGTTCCAATCTGTTAAAAGTCTGTTTGTTAAGACTCTTGATGTTGTGTTTTTAAATGAATATTTCTGTCCAAATACTTTTAAACTCCTCAAAAACACATCCCACATGCACAAGTTTGTCAGACGTGGATGAAAACATCATCAAACAAAACTAAAACTGACTGACTGCAGTTTAAACTGACAGTCAATTTATCATGTAATGTTTAAAATGATACACGTAACACTTAACATTTTGACATGGCTGTGAAATGTCCATTTCAAGCCCTCACTCTCACAGGCTTTCTACTCGCATCAAACTCAGCACCCTGCAGATCAACACTGTCACTTCATACTTCTCATCCCTCTATCACGTTTTCACTTTTTTTTTTTTCACCTTGACATTTGACCTTTCAGTTCCACATAGAACAGCACACAGACTAAAGACAATCTTTAGAGATACCCTGCATCACCTTCTCCCTTCCTGGTTGTTTTCACAGCTGTACAATGGAACGTACAGGACAACCAGACCATAGATCAGAAAGTTTTTAAACAGGTTGTCATTTATCTAAACCTGTGCTTTAGGACCCCCCAAGAGATTACAAAAATGAAAAACGCTCCAAGATTATTAACAGGATAGAGAAGAGTAAGATTTTTAACGCACAATATTTTTTTCAAAATTAATTTTTTCTTGTTTTGAACTCTAAAAGTATTCAAATGAAACAAACAATAACAAAAACAATCACTCTTTGATTGAACTGTATACAACTCAAAGGTAAATCTAGCCTATGGTGAAGGGTTGCAAATAAACATTGCTTTGTTTGAAGCATCACAAGCCAACATTTATAACCCTCTATGTAAGTGTGTGGCAGTGCCTGTATGTACAGAGACCCTGCAGCCCTCTGCCTGTATTTTCTTATTATTTCACTGTATTCTGGGCGTTTCTGGGCGTCAACCTTTGGGCAGTGTGTGCAGTGTTAGGCTGGGACCATAAAAACGTAGCGACTAGGTTACAGTGCTGTCTCTGTCTCTGCTCTCAGTCTGTGTCATGAATGTATGAAGAGCTACAGGTTTGTGTGTTTGTTTGACCAAGCCAAAGGTTGAGAGACAGACACACACACACACACACACACACACACAAAATCCAGCAATCCTTCCTGCAGGGTTGTGAGGAGGCACAGACGCTGGAAGTCAGTCAGAGTTGGGGGTGCTAAGAGAAAGTCTGTCTATATACCGACGTCATACTTAACGCTAAATGCATGACATTCATAGTTTTATTCCTTCATTTAAATGACCATGATAATTTATTTTCTATTTAATAGTTACATAGATTTTATAACTTTTTAGCAGATAAAACTGATAAAATACAAGGCAAAACTTCTTTCCTGCCATAAATTCTGGTGTACACAAGTACATTCCAGTAAACAAGGAGAAAGTCATAAGATTAAACATTTTTATGGAGTAAAGGTTTTCATTATGCCAAGTTTTTGGTGGTGCTACAGTCCCCTCAGCACCCCTGCCCATGGGTTGGTGTTTATTTGTGCTTTAGAACGTAACCACAGTGAAGCAATTAGAAAAAAACACCTGATTTCTCAGATTCACTGCTTTGTTTTGTCCTCCCTCTCTTCATTCAACAAGTTCTTGCTTTGGTTTATCTGACACCAGAGGTGTCTGGTTCGCTTTGTAAAACAATTCAGTCTGAACTTGTGTGCTTTTGCTCCTATACGGAGTACTCAGTTATTGGTACAATACAGTTTCTGTAAAAATGTTAGATCCCTGTTAATTGGCTAGATTGTTTTATTTGAATTTTGGTCTAATAAAGTAGTTGTGAGATGTAAAAATAGTTTTAATGCCATCTCACTTTGAGTGTGGTTTCTGAAGAGACAAGCAATGATTTGGTTGCCTGTCATTGAAACTTATTTGAGCTAGCAGCATGACTCTTGGTTGCTTCACCACTTCCAGACTGAAATATCTCAGCAGCTAGGTCATTGTTTCTACAGACATTCACGGTCCTCTAAGGATGATTTGTTTTTCTTATCAAGCAGAACACAACTTCATATTGCTCTTTGTCATATATTTTCATTGTCACACTTTTATTTTTCTATCATTATATCTGCATTGGTTATTCTAGTCTAATAATTAGGCTTCGGTTTCATGATTCATAATAATCTGAATTGAATTAAATTAAATGAATCTGATAATTAGACAAACCCGATGTCCTGGGTGAAGTCATAGACTTGACAGAATTAAACAATCAAGCACAGATTAGATTTTCAGAAGTTACCAGTGATTACTAAAATTGAGAGAACTCAATCTGATAATCTGAGCCTGGTTTAAATCAGATTATGAAGTTACGCAAGTATCCATCTAGTCATGCTTCAATCTATACATTTGTGGCCAAACTACAGTGTCCTTTGAGGAAGTACTGGCAGCTACGGGGGCGGACGCAAGGTGTGATGCAGCGAGAAGACACTGTTCGTTAAACAGTAATGGTGGCTGTTAAAGAGGTTAGCATGCTGCTAGCACCAGTTATATCAGAAGTGGAGAGTATTTAGAAGAGCATTGGTAAGAGTTGACTACATTATTATTGGTCTGATTCATCCAATCACCTAGTAAATTCTTTTTTTGAAAGTGCCTGCCCTTTTCCATTCTGTTTCCAATGATAACTTCCAAGATGGTTCTATGTAACAAACCATCTGGTGCAGTCAGGTTAGTCTGCTCTGTAATATTTGAAAGAATCACTGGAAATGAGTCTCACTTTACAGAAAAGTTTTCAACTTTCAAACATAAAGGATGCTATGATTGCACTCAGTCATTTTCTAATATTCTATTCTACTGGTGTAGACCAATGTGACCAAATTTCTTCTACCATGATAACACTATTCATACCATACTTGAATAATTCAGCCTGGTGTTGATGTCATTTACTGGGAGTTCATTTGTAGAGCTGTTGCTTCTGAAGGATGAAGCCAGTTTCTGTGTGACCTTCAGCCGTCTGCTGCAGACTGACTGTAGGTAAACCTAGACAGGTTTCCCAGCACAGCTGCATAGCTAAACCACTGCACAGCCCTTCAAAGGGCTTTAAGGATTCAGAGCCCACTTCATCAGCTGGACAAGGGAAAGCCCATCTCTTACGGTTATGCAGCATTAAGGAAAAAATGTGGTGACCTTTTACATTTTTTTACTGGAAAAAAAACATCCCATGAGGAATGAGAGGCGGAGGTCGATTTGAGAGTGTACTCATTCTCTGGTTAATGTCCAAAGGCCTCACTATCTAATCCTCAGGTCGCATTAAATCCAACAAGCCGAGCAGTCATTTGTGTTTTCAATTATGCAGTCACTGCTGCAGGAACTTTCTGTCTCTTCCTGAAAGACAAAGTTATAACTGCTATATGTTACTATTAGCTGTCTAAACAGATGGTCACAGAAAGGTATGATACTCATTTTCTGTAATGAATCCATCACTTAAATATCACTTTTTCTGTGATTTTCCACCAACCTTATGATTCTGTGCAGAAGTATATCAGCAACTTTTAATATATTACCGTATGTGACTAACAATATATGCAACATTCTCCAGGTTTCTGTTGACATCTTGCAAAGCCAGTGAAACTGTTTTCTTTGAGGAAAGCCTTATTCAAGCTACTGCATCAGTATTTGTGTGAATAAACTCCAGTGTTAACGTGTGATTTTGTAGTGTAATTTTAGTTTAATGTATGTTTTGTATTTTGTATGCTACTGGATGCTTGAATTTCCCTCGGGATAAATAAAGTATCTATCTATCTGATGCATTGTGCTATTTTGTAGCAACTTTGATCTAAATCCTATTTTTGTGTGTAGTATGACATATTTCATGATTCATTATGAACAGTTGTGGAAAGTTACTAAGTACATTAACTCAAGTACTATTTTCTGCAAAATATTGTAGTTTTTACTCCACTACAT
>NW_023340257.1:2187039-2201853 GCF_004916995.1 Morone saxatilis | reverse complement strand
CTATAGTTACTAGTTACTTTACATGTTAGGATTATATCAAATTATGCATTTTTATAGATTAAACTACCCAACACTGATACCTAAAATGAGCTCTACTTTGAGCTGCTACAGCATTAATATGTTCCATCAACAATTGAAAATTATATAAAGTATATTATGATAGAACACTCTGAAAGGGGCCGTTGTGCAAGTACATTTACTTTAAATTCTGTTGCTCACTGCACTTTTACTTAGTAAAATATTCAGTGCAGGACTTTAATTTGTAACAGAGTAGTTTAACAGTGTTGTGTTGCTATTTTTAGTTAAAATATCTGATTATTAAGTTAACTGTTAATAATTGGATAAACAGATGAGCTACTATGGTACAAGGACACACACACACACACACCACACACCACACACACACACAACACAACACACACACACACACACCTTTCTAGTACATGCAAAACATAACTTTTGTGGATCACTAATTGCGCTGTGACTGACAGACGTGTTTTCGCTGCTTTACTAACCTGCCTGCTTTAGTAATGATCATCTCTGTGCCGGCCTCATGGAACTTCTTCCACAGCTCCCTCTCGTGAAGGACGACCTTAATGTTCTCAATGTTCTGAAAGACAGCGGACATCACTGTTACACACAACACAGACCAAGGCAATCTATTAGAAATAAGAAAGAAATAATGTAATTTAAAATATTGGCATATAAACACGCTGCAGAGCAACATACAAAATGATCTGCAGTATATATCAAATTAAAAATCCACTCCATTTTTGCTGATTGAATAATTGTCTTTGTTTTTATACCTAAAAAATTAATCATTAAACATACACGTAAATAGATGTTTCCACTGTTTCTTGCTCCACTGAACAAATTTTGATTTATATTTTATTTAAAAAAAAAAAAATATTTATATGCAATTCCATTTTATTAAGTTCTACCTATTCAGAGAATAATCCCTCCACATTTCAACAGTCTACAAGCGGCAGCCATAAGGAGCAACTGGGTGTTTTTGCCATGTGTACCTGGTCGGGCTCACTGGAGCTGGGAATGGTAGGAGCTGTGGACAGGCCCAGTCGTGACTGGTCTGGAAGGGGATCCGTCTCCCCGACGGTCTGAACCCGGCTCATACATTCATCCGTCACAGCTGAAACCTTCTCCTGCAGCATCTCTGCAGGATTAGAAAAATACTCAGCTGTCAGACTCATCAGTGAGTGGCTGTGAGGGCAGAGAAATGTCCTCTGTGCATCGGACCTATAGCATGTGACACTCACACAGATTCACTGTAGACTCTCCAGTGCAAATAGTACATGTTATGAATCCCATACTACCAGGGGAGCTGAAGAAAGGCAGCACTGGTTAAATCGCCGCAGAATTGAAAGTAACAAAGTACAATAACGTTGCTACTGTACTTAAGTCTGCTTATCTGTTTACTTGAGTATTTATTTTTGTGACAACTTTTTACTTTTACCCGCTACATTTTTACACGAATATCGAAACTTTCTACTCCTTACAGTTTCAAAACAAAATGAAACAGACTGGAGAGGCAGACTATCATTTGAGAACATCTCCTGTACTTTTTTATTTTTACTTGAGAAAAGAAGTTGAATCTGTACTTTCACCAGTCTTTTTACACAAGCATCTATACCTCCACTTGAGTGAAGAATGTGTACTTTTACCATCTTTGCCTCACTGCCATCAAGATATGGTAAAATGCACATTACCTGCAACATGTACTATGTGTGGTATGCTCGCCAGACTATGTTGACTATGAATGTGAGGTGTTATTAGGGTTGTACCAGGATGAACTGTTAAACTCTAAATTGCAAAATTCCACATGAATCTTTTACAGGCTGATTTTACTGAGAATATAGACAAAATGATGAATTAGGTAACTATGTAAGAATGCTAACTGTGAAAATGTTAAGAAGCATTGTATTAACAACGCTAAAATGGATGATATGATGCTGGCCTGCATGCGATACATTTTATTCAGATTATTTGTGTGTATTTAGGTGTGTATTTAACTTAACTGACATAATTCAATATTCTTTCCAGTCCCATTTTACTGCCTGGATCTGCAGTCCTAACTACTCTTTGTTTAAATACCTCTCAAATGTACCCTCAATATTTCATTTACAACACAAATTTAATCTATCAACTAATTTATCACTGTGTTAACACATTTCCCTCCTGCTCACTGATAATTTACCTAATGATTCCACCTTTCTCCCAGCCACATTTTCAGATAGTGATTTTACATCCTGTTTAATGTAAATGTAAGTAATGTAGAGGTAAAATACTGATGTTGCAGCCCAGAAAAATATCTATCCCACTCAGGGAATGTTTGCTACTGAAGTGTTTGAATATAACCGCCATTTCCCACCTTTTGGCTAAAAAAAGCTTACTTAAATTGCATTAATAAGCCAAACTGAAAGTAAAAAATACTTTATATGTGGACATAAAAATGTCGCTATATTTGTAATCCAAGAATGTAGGTTTCTTAAGCAAAAACAAGTTAATTTCTTTGGACTGGACAGGGTGTCCAGCCACCATGTTCCAACGACTGGCAAAGTCGCATGATGGTGGAAATTAACTTGAGCCAAGTAGTATTTAGAGTGTCTTATTATTGGATGTAGACATTAAAAACTGGTTCCGTTGAACATGAAGTTGACACGTTCTAAATAATGCTCTTACCCTGACTGCGCTATCATTTAAAAAGTTATATTCAATATGAGCACCATACATTCACACATATTAAGATCCAACAATACAAGATCACTAATCAGATTTCAACTATTCTAGATATAATCAATATAACTACAATACAATACAATATCAGCGTGCTGTTTGAATGATGTATATGCAGAGTTTGACACTAAAAGGATGTTTTCACATTCATCTGCTGAAAGTGGAAAGTTTCACTGAGCTCATTATAAAATCAGAACTTAAGGGGCGGGGCCTACCAGCATGATTTGTGACATCATAAATAGTTAGGAAGTCAGTCACTTGTACAGGTGTGATGTAGGAAACTTGAATGCCACCCAGTGCACATCCACCTTTTAGAATGGACTTTACAGTGTAGGAGACATCTTGTGTCCTGCAGCAAAACTTTAGAAATGAATATTCGCATACCCAGAGATTCTGAAATTTATAATGAGGTAGAAGGAGTAGATTATTATTATTTTTTTTTTTAATGTGACAATTAAGCTTTGTTTGTAGAATAATCATATCAGTCACACATTATTGTTTCAAGCATACTATTAGAAGTCACAAAACCCTGCAAAAAATTTTTACTGTATACCATTTCATCCCAACAACTATAATCATTTTATGTGAACCTCAGCCCGTGATTACAGCTAACAAATCACACTAAAATACTGCGATCATAGCTGTAGTAAAATGCAACTAAGAGTGCAATTTGGTATGAGAATGCATGTAAAGTACTGTAACACATTGTAAAAGTGAAGCCCCTGGCGAGCAAGTTTTAGTTCAATTATAAAACATGAAGGGCAGGGATTAGGAAACGTTTCAAACAAGACGGGTTGGATTTTTTAACAGGAAACCAATGAAAAAAATCTGGTGATAGTGCGAGTAAAAAATGTACGATGTATTAATCCATGTCACTGTGTTGACGGTCACATGTCCTCCTGTCTCTCACACCTACGGAACCACTGCAGATTGTCAGTCACACTGCTTCATAAACCCCCCTCTGTGTCTGCGTCTCATCCTGCTGCTCCGAGCTTCAGACTCTCAAGGGTGTCATCCAGCTCCAGTCTGCACACACTGTGTACTGAGTGCTGCTTACGAGGCTGGAACTATTTGTGAGGGATTAACAAATCCAGTAATTCCACCTTCAAACACATTATTAAAAAATGCTCTTTTCTTGGATGAATTTAAAAGCATCTCAGCCCTTCAGATTATAGTCATATTCCGAATATAATTTGTCTTTCATATCATGTTTCAGCTACTGGATTCACACTGATCACAAGTTCTTATCAGTCCTGTAACTTTACAGGATTATCACTTATCTTAACTAACAATCTTTCTGAAGAAATGAGGCTGAGAACTACCCAAAGCACTGTACATCAGTGTAAAACCTGTTGCCGTCTCCTCCTTGTCCCTGAAAGCCCATGCCTGTAAACACAGCGCGACCACTCTCTTAGCCATGAAAGTGGAGAGGCGGCGTCCAGAGTAAACTGATGGAGACGTTTGTGAAAGCTAATAAAGATAAGGGCTGACAGGAAAATGGCCACAGAGCCTTTTTTACAGTGTGAAACTGGGCCTTTCACTGGTCCTGTTTAACCGAGCAACAGGAGCCAGACCCCTGTTTCTGTTACTCTGGACACTCAGCCTGAAAACTATTCAGGGCATCTGTTCCTACAAACACGCCATGCCATTTTGATATCTGTCAAATGCTCTGAAGTGCTATTAGTTTTTTGTTATTTTGAGCGCATGATTTTAAATGTGTAAAATCCTCAAGGAAGTCAGGTTTGCGCCTGCTGTTTGTCCTGTAAGAAATGTTTGTTTTAAACGAATCTGCTTGTAAAACATTATAATCCACTTCAGGAAGGAGTACTGCCCGTGCAGCAGGGATAAACAGTGCTAGTCATTTTCTTGTGCAGATGTAGGAAGTCTGGAAAAATCTAAAGGGCAAATTTAAGAAAACCACCCTGAAAAGCTAAGAAAAAATGTATGCATGCTTATGTAAGATATGAGGCTGTTAGCGCAATTGTATTCCAATCTGCCACCATTTTGTTTCTGCAGCTCTGAAACATAAAAGGCCTGAGCATCAGCAGGGAAGGCTTTTCAGTCTAAATAACAAACAATATCAGATGATGAATATGTAAATAAAGCAGGTAAAAAATAAATCTTCCAACATCTCTAATTAAGAGGACGTGACGGTATTTAATTCCACTTTTCACTGCAAGTCCGCCACAACCCAAAAAATTCTTTCTGCAAAAATCGCCATTAAATTAGCTTATATAAGAAAAAATTTGATCTAACAACATTATACAGACTTTTTCACAAGATTTAAACTCCCACAGTCACTTCCCACACCCACAGATTTCAAGTGTGGCTTTCCAATCCTGCTAAAAAAAAATCAATAATAATGTCTTCTTCAGGGCTAGTTTAAGATAAATTAAGAAATAGACATGACAACCTCTTCCAACTCCATCTTGCATATTTAAAAATATATATTTTAAAAGCACTTTTTTTAGGCCTACAACATTAATTTAAAACTATATTTAAAATATTCACGCCATGAATTCATTCATGTTTAAATTGGCATCTGTTAATAAAGTTAATGCCAGGTAGAGGCCAATATTTAAGCAATAAAATAAAACATATGTATGTCATAATTATAAAAATAATAATAAAGTGGTAAAAATAATGTGTTATTATTCAAATGGTATGAACTGTTGTAATAGTAACCCAAGAATATATCAAATATATAGCCTACATCTTTAAATTGACAGTTCAATATTTGTTCTTAATTTGTAAAATAAATACATGAGTAAATAAATTTTAAAAAGCAAAGAGCAATGTACAGAAAAAATAGATAGTCAGCCTCGGTATTATTCTAATTTGCTGGACCACTGTCACTTATTTCCCGCTCCATCTCTCTCCCTCCGCCGTTGACTGTCACACTCAGATCTTCCCTATCAGATTGTGGGAGCTGTCTAATTACCGCAGCTGATTTCCCTCACAGAGGATGACACCTCGCATTTTAAAGCCCTCCTGTCCTCTCAAACCTTCTTCCCTCACACACCCGCCTCAAACAGACAGCGCTGTTTACAAGCAAGCAGATAATCAGTTGATAATCAATTTACAGTCTGCAGCCTGCGTACGTGTCTCTACTGTACCTCACGGTTCGGCTATCATCTGCTTAAATCCATCCCTGCGCGGCGCGGCGCGGCGCAGCTCTGTCTCCGGCCTGCAAACAGCGGGGTGTTCCCCTTCCCACGGCGGCTGCACGTGGCTTTAAAAGCGCCTGTTCTGGAGCGGGACTCCGGAGGCTGCAGCGGCGGCTGTCCGCTGGAGAAGTGTCGGTGCGTCGGTCGGTTCGGCTGCCCTAGTGCCCTTCAGCTTCTCCAGCACCGAGCTGCGTTCTGCGCCTGTGCAGTGCGCGCTCTGAGCTCTGAGGGGGGAACTCAGTGGGGTGTTTTCTTGGAATCACACACACATACACACACATTGCTACACGTTGCATACACACTGTTGCTCAGCCCCCTTGATGTGTGAAAGCGGCAGGGAGAGAGAGATTTGTCCCCCTGCCTCTCTCACCGGGCTGGCCCCGGCGCTGAAGCGGGGCAGCAGTGCCTTCCAGGCGGACTGTGCCTCCTGTGAGCCTCAGTAACATCCAGTCACTGGACAGCAACACCACCATATACAGTTGGTATCTCCAACACTCAGCCAGCACGCACTTTAGCAATCTATTTACTGTACAATCAGTTCCCTCAGATCTTGCCTTGGGGACCAATATTGTTTGATAATGTTGTAACTGCCTGCATGAACTACTGATTGCCTCCAACTCAGTGCGTCAGATCAGCAGGGTGCTGCACCTCAGGGTGCCTTTTTCACCGCAACTGCTGCTGACACACTGGTCACTGTTAAGTGTCACAGGTCTGGCTATAATGCAAAACCATTCATTCTTACACCTGAATATACATTTACCTTAATAAAATAAAAGGCTTAATTAAGAAAATTACTGCAACGTTCAATTGTCGCGGGAAATAATAATTGCGCTTCAGCGATAATCCACTTCAACAATTAGGATATTTTTACCCCCAAAACTCAAACAACACAGAACCTTTGACCGCCAATATCTATTTTAATACAAAACAATAGCAGTTCATATTAAATATAGAAATACACAAAGTCTTCATATCGTAAAAACAATCTGTAATCTGTCTAAAGAAATCTTCCTCTGTCCAACCATACATCTCAATAAATCGAATCGTGAAATAATCAGTCAATTTACCAAATACAATGCAGGGATCTACCTGTATCGCTAGTTAAAAGTGATGTAGACCTACAGTCTCAGAGTAAGCTTTATTATTTACAGAAGTGTATAATAAAGAAAGCACTTCATTACATTGTTTAACATTAACATGTTACTAATATGTTGGAAGCGTTCCAACCCAGTGGAATCACTAATGAACCTGGATCATTTGTTACGATTTAACTTTGTTTTTTTTAAGTTGTTGGTTATTATGGTTTGACTCCTTTAAGGAACCCTTTAAGAACCGCAGCAGAGGCCCTTGGGCTTTTCTTTTCCAACTGCAGGTAAATATAGGATCATATAAAGAAATAATAGTTAGATTTATATCACTTAAAACCCTGGTAAATTGGAGGTTTGATATAAAATGTTCATGAAAACGACCTTTTACGCAGTAAAGCCTCATTTAGATGATTTCATGTGTTCAAACGATCCCTCACTGAACTCTGAGAACGGCCTGAATCTAAAACCACTTGAAAATAATATTGAAGAAAATCTCCACAGCAGCAGGCAGGTTATGCTGTGGCAGGCACGCTGCCCGTGTGTGTGTGTGTGTGTGTGTGTGTGGTAATAACCCAGCAGCCATCACTCCGCAGTCTCTCGGTGAGTGACGCGCAGGCCGCGCTGTTTGCAGGTGAAATATGCTCTTGTGGTTTTGCAGTAAATGAAGCATAGGTCTACAAATCAGATGCCAGCGTGACTTATATATCTGTTGGTGACATGAGTGAATGAACGGCCACCGTTTGTCATTGGGCCCCGTGCGTGTGTGTGTGTGTGTGCGTGTGTGTGTGTGTGTGTGCAGCCTGATAGCGCTGCTGACAGACGCTCAACTGCAACTCTCTCCAACTGCTGAAAAGTGGAGATTGAGCTGCTGCTGGCCGCTTTATTCTCCGACCTCAATCTATTAACTACACACACATTCTCACCCTGCCTCACTTACACTCTAAACATCACATCCCCTGCCTAATTCACCCCCATCTAAAGTCGATAAATCAGTCATTTCTCTTCTATTATTTTAGTATTTTTCACCTTATACATTTCATTTGCGTGCTGACTGAACTATTAGCTGGGAAATAGCGCCCGAGGTGTGTTTATCTAACTGCACCGTCTATGGACACAAGACAGAAACTCTGAAAAAGCCTCCATTGTGATGTGGCTGCATTTATTTGCAGTAAATGCCCTTATTCTGTCAGAGCCAATTAGACAATCAGTCTAATTAGCCAGAACGCAATTATACTAAAGCCTGAACTCATTCAGAGCCTGTAAAGTCTGGTAGATTCATTAGGGGGGAATTGTGGGCCTTATATGCCCAGCTATAAAACATCAGAGAATGTGGAAGTTCGTGAGATATATATTTAAATGTATACCAATGGTCATAAGGCCAACGCCTGTGCAGTTACTGTAGGTGAATCTAAGAGGGAAACATTTAGAAATGTGACCCATAGTAGCCAAACAACTCTACATTAAGTTAAAAAGCTCTTCCATGCTCAAACTTGACTTCTTATTTTTGACAAGCTTTAGCTTGGCAGAAATACACCAGACTCCATAGAAAAATTTGCAGTTTTAACCACAAGTGAAAAGCATTCTACTTAAGAAAACAGTGAGCATTTTTTGGATCAGTATCTGTCCGCTCTTACCTCCCGCTTTGCTCTCAGCTTGGCCTGACCTCTGTGCTCCTTCAGTCTCCTCTCCACTGGGGGAATGTCAGTCCTCACTGTGCCAGACCCATGCAGCACCTCTGCAAGTATCTGCTGCAATCAAAAAGTTAGATTCTTTTTTTTTTTTTATAGCAGCAGAATTGAGCTGGGGTTCTGGAGGGGAATTGAACCTCCACACACTCCCACCGTCACGTGGTCGGAGCAGGAGGAGGTTACAGCTGCAGCCAGTCTGACACCAGTTGTTGGACTGGGAATTATGACTTCCATTTGGTGATCACTGGAAGGGAACACCATATCCCCGAGACTCAACCCTGTCTCTCACAGTTTTAACTGTATATATTTTCATATTATCTTCTATCAGTGTGATGTGCTCATGATTTTAGACAAAAAACTATCAACTACAATCAGTACAATCTATAAATGTGTCCTTCACTGAATCCTACATTCTAAATTAAATATTATATATTATAAACTGGATTTATGTGTACGGTTGTCCATCTCAATACACTCAACACAGTGTTTTCCATTACATGAAAAAGGGGACATTGCCGGGTTGGTAAAGGTTACTTTAAAATTAAAAAATGTAATTACTAATTACTAAGAATGACTAATTACCTGTTAAAAAATGTAATCAGTAACCTAATCCAAGTGTCAAAATATTAAAGTAACTTAACTTGATTACTTTCTGTTACTTTTCTGAAGATGACATATTATGTAGAAATTACTAGAAATTATGCCTTCGAAAAGAAAATGGAATCCAAGATTTTTAGCAATGTGTCCTCTGCTCAGTGTATTAATCAAATATAGGGAGTAGCCTAGAGCATTTTCACAGCTGGAAGGCACAACTGTACTGTGATGCTGTTCCCATTTTTGCTTTAAAGACTAAATAATGGGGAAATTTCTACCCAGTGAAAAAGTGTTTCCACTAAAAGCCATGATAGATTGTATGTCCTGTTAATAAACTCTTTTCATTGTATTTTTTCATTTATAGCAAAAATCATCACTGTACAGTCAAAACCATGTATCTCAATAATAGGACTTCCTTTACGGAGTTAGAAAATGTACACTGTTTCACAGAGTCACGCAAGGAAATCAGCAACTTCCTGTTTGTTTCTCAAGGTGCAGACTCGTTTCGGGTGACAGGGTTGGAGAAAATACTCATTTTATTTGAGCTATAGGTTACTGAAACATACATTTGTCAAATCTGTCATTTTTATGATCCGAAACAAGGTGAAGGAGATGTCAAAGCATTACATTTGAGAATATCAAACCCTATTCATAGAAAAACTCTTGCTTTTGCAATTATATTTATTATATAGATACACTGTCTATTGAATAGATTTATTATTATTCTCTTTCACTGGGGTTGTCTTCACTATGTTGAAAACCAGGTCATTTTCCTGCATTAAGACTATTCTCAAATTGTGAATCTGCATTCATACATGAACTGTGTTATTGCTCTTACATTCGGATTTTATCCAGTTAGAAATGTTGGTTACTTCTTCCTTTTTTACTGCCTTGTGTATAACCAGTGCTTTAGGCAGCGTGTCTCGGACAAAGCTCGGAGATTGTCGAGCCGGAAACGTGGTTGGTGCTGTTGGTGTCGTGGTTGAAGGACTCAGGGGGTGTCAGATTTACAGTGGGGGGGGGGGGGGGCACTTCTCTCACTAGCAAAACATTTTCTTGTGTAATTGGTAGGTAGGAGGTGGGGTCTGGCTAACGCACGGAACCACATTTCTTTACTCTGTCTGTTCTAGACCTTCTTGTTTCCTCTACAGTCAAAATGGTGGAGGCCGAGGCTCCTTTTTTGTTTGCTGGGTACAGTGTCGGCCCCCTCCCGCCTCCTCTTTCTCCACACTGCTTCATTTCTAATCACTGATTGGCCATTTTCGCTCCTGGCCAATGTTGAGCTTTAAGTGGCTGCAGCGCGTCACAGACAAGGTGGAGATTTCTGTCTCGGCTCCCCTCCTCAGGCCTCCAGTGTAATATTGTTCATGGCTGACCTCCAACACATTGCACAAGCTTTAGCACATATTAGTATGAAGCTGTTCTCAACATCATGTTGTATTGAGTATTTGCATACAATAACTGATTTATCATCCCACCCTTTCCTAGTTTGATTTCAATGTGGAGGTGCCTAAATTTAGAGCGCCTTGAAAACTACTTCCCTGTGGATTTTTGGGGGTAAAAACCTTTAAAGCTGCATAAATTAATATTTTTATATGAACAATAGTACAGGAGCTGGTGGGGACCAAAAACAGAGCTAAAAGGGAGTGAATATTGATTGGGTGGCTAACAAATTCACCATAGGAAGGTGATCTTTAGCATTTATAACATTAGTTACTGTTGTAATCAAGCTCGCTGTTCTTCAGAATCACATCTGCACTTTAAAATTAGAATTGTGTCCGATTTACCACTCGAAATTCTTACGATATTTTGAGTGGTAATATTAATATATATTTAATATTTGAAACAACGGGTCCTTGATTTCAGATTGTCAAATGTTGGCTTTGCATTTCCAGCCGGCAACCATTCATTTTGTTGGCTGAAATGACAACTGTCACTAGCCTGTTTTATCAGCTGTAGCTCCCTAGATAGCAAGAAACAGCACCGTTCTAGCATTACAGAGTAGAGCTAGTTAGCTATTGTACAATACTAGGAGTATTATAAGTAGGGGTGTAAGGAAATACAAATACACTAGTATCGCAATACTTTGGTCCGAAAACACTGAATTGATTTTTGTGTTTAGGTAAGAGTGTTGTAAATGTAAACTGAGGGCTATGATGTTGGATGCCCATACAGCTAAACCAGTGGTACACAACCTAAGGGTCGGGGCCCCCACCACTGGTTGCCAAAGCTTCCTCGGGGGGTTGAAGGCCTTCTTGATCTAAAGGATAGTATTGTAGTGAGAGTAGTGAGAAAGTTACAGTCTAAAAACAGACTATGTATGAAAAAATGTCAGGAAATATGATCTCTAATCAATATTCAGAGGTAATAATCTGCTCAAAATCCATCAGGTTTTTATATAAATATCGAAATATGCATAAAATGTGTCACTGAGTGAGGGCTGTCAGTTTACTAAATGACAGAAAATGGGGAGAAAAGGTTGTGAAACACTGGCCTACACCATCCAGCCACATACATCACCCCACACCACAACAAATTAGGCTACAAGTCTGCAGCACTTTGTGTCCTGCCGTTACTACAGTCCCCAGCAGACACTGCGGTCTACAACACAAACAACAAACTACACTATTTAAAAAAAAAGAAAAATTAAAGTTAAAACTCATGACACTAATGACTATGAAACAACTTACCAATGATGTTTATATGCAGCAGCTGTCAGTTTGAACGACAAGACTCCACTGCAGTCTGTATGAGCTGTTCAAACACGCCAAACTGGACATATTCCTCCATCTTCATCATCTTCATCAACTTCATCACGGTTGCTGTCGGCTACCTGCACGGAGCTAGCGGCCGCTGCTGGCTAACAGTGTCACCTCTTGAGCTAGCAGAGCTAACAGCAGCGCTCTGTCAGACGTGGAGAGTTCCTGACTGAGAAGAAGTTTGTGAGGGAACATATGAGCCAACAACATTCTTCCTCTGCTCTCTGGACTTTTGAAATACTTTTATAGTTAGTGAAAACAGCGAGGTAAACAGAGATACAGCAGATACAAGCATTTAAAACCCCCGCTGCTGCGCCTGTGCACGTCCAATCAGAGTGGCTGGCGGGAGCCCTGTTAAGGGGGTACTAAAGGAACGGAATCAGCGACAGTACAAAGAGGCCACAGTGCCGCCTCTGGTGCCGGCTGCTGCGTACCGTCAAGAACCCCCTGGCAGCGGTGAGGGCTCCTCTCTGCTGCAGAAGACAGACTGGTCTGACTTTTTTTGTTGCCACAATCAAGACACACAAACAAACTTTATCCAAAATAATCAACTAAATAGGAAAAATGCATATTCAGTCAGGCAGATTTGGCCAAAGGTGGGCCCCAGAGAACCGAGTAACCGAGTTACAGAATAATTATATTACAGTTACGACTCCAAAAAATACTTTTTAGTCAGTCATTACTTTTGTGTTTCATCCCCAACTGATTTGAAACCCAACAATCCAATTACATCATTGGATTCATTTCTGTAATTGTGGAAGAAACTAGTTTGGAAAATGGAAAGACTTATATTCAGTGGCTGGAAATATTTCATTACTTTGATTTTAACAAACAAAACTTGATGTTAATCATCATAAATCAGAATTGGGGTGAAGCACAAAAGTAATAATATTACTAAAAAAAGTAATGAGTAATAAAGTAAAAAAATTCAGTAGACCAACAATGACTATGTTTTCCTAAAATTAGATTTTAAAAAAACCCTGCAATACATCACCTTTCTTACAGTTTCGCAAAATATTGCGATATATTGAATTGTAATCCCTGTATAGTGATACGTATCATAACGTTTTTGCCAATACACAGCTCTAATTATAAGTATGATATGGACAAATGTCAGATGACATTAAGCACATGTTCAATACTGCTTTAATAACATCGTATCTCTGCAGCTCTTTTAATTCCACTCATTGGACCGAGCAGACTATTTAGTCTAACTTTGCCATGAATTACAACCCAGGAACAAAAATTCCCAACTCAAGGTCTGCTTGCTAGCTTTTTCCTTAGCTTTCAACTGTGAAATTTGCTCAGGTTTCATAGACATGGATCTGTTGACATTTCTCATACAACCTCAGTGTCTGGTAGGATTTCAAGCTTTAGAAAAAACTAAAAAAAGTGGACCCCACTTTGTTGAATACCTGGGTTCTAACATAAAATTCCTGGACATTTCATGACTTTGCATTCATAGAAAATGCTGGATGTTTAAATCTGGTTATCTCAGATATTTGCTAAAAAGCTTTTCTGCAGTTCAGGAATCCAGAAATTCCTGAATGTAAGGGGTGATTCAGTTCAACGGGAAAAGGCCTTCTTCTAGGAAACAATTACCCCCTTAAAGGGATTCTATTTTTTTTTTATTTGTTGGGACCTCAGCTTCACGTGGTGTGTTCTAGTGTTGTTTTGAGTATGTCACATCTTCATTATGTGGAGGGATTAAGCTGTGTGGTCACATTAGATCGAGCCCCAAATCCTCTGTGGCCAATTAATGGAAGAGCGGCGGTTTAGGTTTCCGCAAAGGCATTTAAATGTAGTCACAAACATTGGTTTGACACATTTGGAAGTTGGCTGGGTGTTTCCTCCTGCAGCTTGGGGAATTATCTCAATGCCTCAAGTGGCAGCTATGTGAAAATCACTTGGTAGAATCAATTGTATTATAGATGATTAACAATTAACTGTGGCTTTCTCTGACACTGTAAAAGTATTTTCATTGTTTACTGATAGATAAAGTTATTTTCCCCCTTATTTAGATCTGTACAATGTCCCAAGCCATACGAACAGTAAATCTACTGAAACTATCTTGAAGTCAATGGCACACATCAGCTCTGCTTACATGCACAACATTAATGAGTGTGTGTATTCACAGCAGAGCAGTTAACCCAGAGCTCAGAGCAAACAGCGAGAGTTGGAGCCACCAAGCTCCATCACGCATGAGGGAGAGCTAACTCACACTGAGTCAACGTCCTCCCGCTTTCCATCAACAGCCACAGACACACTGCCACACTTTCCCAAACACTGTTAGCACGTGAGAACAGATGGAGCTGCTGCAGAGGCCACTACACACTGCTGCTCTGCCGCTAGATAGTTCAGCTATGAGGGTTTCCTACATACACGATCTGCAGTTATGATTACCCAACACATTACTTCTGCACATCTGCAATTAGAAGCAGCAACTTATGCGATTAAGCAATTGTATTTCAGGCCCATGTGTGTAAAGTAAGAGTGATAAAAGAATTTCCCCATTGGGGATTAATAAAGTATATCTTCTTCTTCATCTTCTTCTCCTTTACTTTTAAAAATGGATATCTATCTATCTATCTATTTCTCATATCATGACTGATGGCAAGGTTTGGTAAAGAGCTGCTGTATGTGTTTGTGGGTAGCTTTGTAGAGGTAAAAATAACGTGTTAAAATACCGAAATTATTGGAATGATCTGTTGTAGCCACATTTTAGACTGAGTGACTAAGTAACTAAGTTCAATTAAAAAAGACATGT
>NW_023340257.1:2186723-2186856 GCF_004916995.1 Morone saxatilis | reverse complement strand
CCTATTGGGTTATTAAAACTTTGAAATGATGCCTTCACAATTGTATTGTCCTGCTGAATAAATAATGTATATTGTATTGTATATATTGTATAGGCTGGACATTGTCAACAGCACAACATATTTTATATCTCCA
>NW_023340257.1:2186367-2186623 GCF_004916995.1 Morone saxatilis | reverse complement strand
TTCAATTAAAAAAGACATGTATTTGGATGTCTCAAGATTTGAAAATAAAACTATTTATTCTATTCAATGCTTTCCTAATGTGCTGTAAAAATTTTATGTTTTTGAGTTCAAATATCCTCATTCTGGGGCTTCTCCAAGCAAATATGTGATTGTTTGCGATTAAATCAGCATATATTTCTGACGCCTCTCAAAGCCACCGTCTGGCCACCCCATATATATCTCTAGATCTGCCCCTATTGGGTTATTAAAACTTTGA
>NW_023340257.1:2183494-2186302 GCF_004916995.1 Morone saxatilis | reverse complement strand
AGCACAACATATTTTATATCTCCATATGACAAAAATACCCCCCAAAAATATAAAAAGGATATAATATTAATTTCTTTTCAGTTTTCATAGTTTATTGAATAAAGATTAAAAAAATAGAATAAGTGTATAATTTTGTTATATGTTGCTACTATTGCCCCCCAAAAAAGCCATGACAGATATGGGTTTTCCTTTTCAAGAGAATATACAGCAAATGGCACAATTTTTAATTTAATGTGAGTTCTTTTTTGATGTTCATGTATAATTACAGACAAATACAATAAAGTGCATTCAAGGATAAGTCTGATATTGTTAAGAGTCAGAATCTTTAAATGTTTATTCTGTTTTTTATCAGTTAAATTAGAGTAAAATGGATGATTTGGTATTTTTTACACAAGGTCAAATACACACATACATATAAAAACAACAAACGATAATTAATATAGCTGTATAGAGATACATATGTACAAACAAACATACTCTATACCTCACACACTGTAGAGTGATTTAGCATGTATTCACTGTAATTATATTCATGACAGCTTTGAAATAGCATTAACTACCATCACACCACCAATTATTTGATGTCTAAGCTAAACTTTCTCAGGAGGGTGGAACTGTTCAGGGGAAATTTGGACTCATGATTTCAGTATTTCTGAAATTGCTTGTGTGTAGTCTTCAGCTCCAGTGTGACCCTAAACAGAACGAGCAATTTATCATTAAAGATATCCTGTTTTTCAATAGAAGGGATTTCTGTTTTTACAAAATAGCAGCACAACTGCTGCTATATGAATTTTATTTGTAGGTTAATTGTGGGAGGTCAAAGCTTAGGTAAAACTAAGGTTAGTTTATCGCTTGACTTTAACATGAATCTTTTAAAGGCCATAGCTAAAACCACATGTTCTACATTTTTCTTTCATGTAATAATGAACATAAAAAATAAAAAATGGCACAAAAAAAAAAAAAACAACCCGAAAAAAAACAAATAGTAGAACTGGTTTATAACATGCTACAGCTCCAGATTGCTGGGACCACATGTTCACAACAGTAAAGAGTTTTTAGGATTTATGACCTTGGCAAACAGTCTTGGAGGCTGTTCAGATGTGCACAGTAATGAGAACTGTGTTAGCAACCTCATGCTAGCTCGTTGTTTGAGTGCCATCTTGACAAATAGTAAAGTGATGAATGAACTCTCGTCGATTGCAGCACCCTGCTCTAAGAGAAGCTCAGTTTCAGATTTTTGTGGTGGTATTAATAGTTAAAAGTGAATGTCTTTCTCTAATCTCTGAATTAATCAAATACAGTTCAGTTTAGCATGAAACTATAATGAAAAAAAAGGACAAGCAGGGTTAAAGCTTCTATAAAACGGCTGTTTATCTCTCTCTCTCCTCGCCACCTCACAGGCTCTGGCATCTCACAGTGCTCGTATTTAAACAGTGTCATGCCCTGTGTTTTTCAGAGGTAAGCCCCTGGACTCTTTGAAACGGGCGCCATGTTTGCACTGTGACCATTTAATGCGGAGCGCAGCTTGATGATATTAGTGTCAAGGTCAATTGCTGATTTCAGTTAGACTTTAGAAGCTGCCTGGCTGGCGGTATGTAGGCATCATGTGCTGCTCGGTTCAAGATCTGGTCAAACCCATAGTTTTACTTACACACACATACACACTCCAGCTCCTCCAGATTCCTCTGATCCCCGAACATGTGACACAGCAGACATGGGACCTGGTTATCCTGCCGACTTCACAGGCCCGAGCCCAGCACAGTGGAAGTTGTTGCTCAGACCTCCCATGGTGGAACCTCCAAAATCCCTCGTCGCCCTTTTCCTCCTTCTATATCATCATCAGCACAGCAAAGTCTGTATTTTAGTTGCAAAGAAATGGCTTTGCCATGTGCACAGAATGTGGAAGTGATACATTTGGACTTTCCCTGCTGCCTTTTATGTGGTTTTCTAATAGCAGATGTAGATCAGAGATGACTGGCTCCTATTTAACTCTCACTTATTATACTTCAGTCAGGAGGAAATGGAACCAGTTGGAAGTGAAATAAATTTAGGTAAGACTCAAATGTGTTCATCACTTCTGATCAACAGGTGTTGGAAGCATGCTATCAGAGTAACCAATACAGCTAATAGTTATTGTCTTTTCGTACAACTTTCATGTCTATTGTCTTTCTGCTTCCTTTTCTGAGATGTACCTATGATTCCCCCTGTCGTTGGACCTTTGTCACTGTAACGTCTCTGAGCTAAAATTAAAACAGCACTGCATTGTTGTGACAAACTCATAAAATACAGACGTGTGTGACAAGGACAAGCTTGTCGGAATTCTTTTTCATTGTTTGGTGTGGGTCATTAAAGTTAAATGGGACTCAGGGACTTTAGGGAGTCCCATTTAGTTTTTGTCCCACTCCCGGCTGCGCTTTGCCAGCTTTGCTCTGCTGCTGGCGGTAAAAGCCGGGCGGCCATTTGTCTTGCTGCACTTCACTATATCTCTGTTTTTATTGGGTGTGGGTGACTTGTCAGCAGTCGTCTAAAATGTGTTTCAAAAGGCTTTCTTCCCCCTTGTGCTCAGCCTTTGTTCTCGTGGAGGAGAGGAACCCTGTGAGCACTGGACAGAGAGAAACTTCCCACACTGATGATGATGTGATTCTATATGTATGTGCTCGCGTGCAGTCCAGTTGTTACTATGGAACGTGCATTCTTTGAGAATTTAGTTTGTGTTACAGAACATAATTACATATACCTTCCATATGTCTACCAATATGTAGGGATGATACTGGCCATTGATCTAGCTTGACTCCCATTGCTAATATC
>NW_023340257.1:2178188-2183394 GCF_004916995.1 Morone saxatilis | reverse complement strand
CTCTGTCTCTCTCTCTGTCTCTGTCCTCTCTGTGTCTCTGTCTCTCTGTCTCTCTCTCTGTCTCTGTCTCTCTGTCTCTCTCTCTGTGTCTCTCTCTCTCATCCCAACAAATAAAATTGAATTGAATTGAATTGAATTATAAACATAAAAAAGTAACAGTGTTATTGTTGCAGGTCTGTTGCATTTGTATTTTAGTTCCTAATGGCCTAAACACTGTTTCAATAACATTTTACATTTAATTGCCTAATAATGACTTTATATAGATACTTTTTTAAAATAAAATCAGTTATGGATGAAGCAAGAGTGGAACCAGTATTGTAGAGGTTTTAAAATTAAGCTAATCGACTCATTGCAAAAGTTAAAGAAATTAATTCACAAAATAAATGTAATGTTTTTTATGTGTAATTTTATATTGGGTTCCTAAGTTCCCCTGAGTGTTGCCTGGAAGGCAGGACCTTGTTCCATTCATTGGCGGTTTAATTCTGCAATGCCAAACAAAGCTTGAAAATTAATTTGAACTACAGGTAATAGTATTGGTATATATATATGGTAATATTCTGGATTGTATTTCTTGCTGTATATTGTACACTACTGCTGCTGAGCATACAAATTCCCTCTTGCTCCAATATAACACTGTTTCTAAAAGTACTGGCTGTGTGTGTGATGGGAAACCTACATACTGAGTAAAGTCTTCTTCAGATTCAAAACTCTTTATGGAAACTGGCACACCATCAGGGGACAGTCCAATAAATGGGGGTACACTTTAAGGCAAAAGTGCCCTCTTGGATGCCCTATATGCTAGAAAATTAGTTGGCCTCAAATGGTTAAATACTTAATAGTTCCCATTGTGATTTTATTAAAGTAGTTTAAACCTGAGTAATAAAATGAAGCAGTTAAGCAGTTATCTTAAATAGGGGTTTGAACTGTTTCATCATAGATGAATCACGACTTTCTGCGCACCAGCAGATGGAGTTCTTATCTCTGTTTTTATAAACAGAGATAACATTTCAAAATTTTGAGCTCTTAAAGATACATCTTCAAATCAGCACTGTGTTGCAGCCTGGGAGGAGCAATTTGAGGCACTGGCTGGCAGCTCTGTGACAGAAAAGTCCCTCATGCACGTTTCTAATCAAAGAAATGGAATATAATATTCATAAGCATGTATTAGTATGTATGTATTAGTGTATAATCACCTGAATATAGTAATCATTGTGTTTTTGTTACCTTAAAATGAGATGGTTTTATTTACAGTGGAGAACAGTCTTCTATGGAGTCTGCCATTTTGAACCGCCATGTTTCTAAAGTAGCCCAGAGACAAACCAAACACTGGCTCTAAATAGATAGACAATGTTTTACACAAGTTTCATGGCACAGATCACTGTAGCTGCTTCTTCTTGTTCCATTACTCTGCAATAATCATAATAAAAGTCAGGTTGTGTTTAACCAGGTAAATTATTTTAATGTGAAGCTGCAGTAGTAGGAAATGTTTGGTTTGCATTAGCTGTAACTAAGCCTCAACCTCCCACGGCTGCAAATGCAAAACACAGAAGTAACAAAAACTGCAGTTCCTCGAACAGCCACTTGAGGCTGGCTCCAGAAGTGAGTCAATCTCTATAAGGCCAAATATTAAAATGTCCAACTTTACAGCAGAAAATGTACAAATGGTACAAAAAACTATTTGGGTCTCATGGTGCTTATATTAAAACTTAGTAATCATAATTATCAGTATGCCTGCTTTAAATCACAGGTGGCTCTTTGCCCATTTTTGGAATAGTCAGAAGTCAGGACTGCCAAGATGGACAGCCAGAGCTCACCACACTGAGCTTCACACAGGATTACATAATTCATTTTTTTTTTTTTTTTTTTTTACAATCAATAGGTACAAATGAGTGACGTCACAGAGACTACAACTATTTTTATTATACAGTTTATGGCAGCATTTTCCCCGGGAATTTAGCCACAGATATACTTTGTAATACTGTACATATAAAAACATTATAATGTAACATTTCAAGAAACAGCATTTCTTCATTACTCCAAATGTCATCTCTGCAGATGCAAATCAAATGTCTTGGAACAGAACAATGACTGCTAACCATAACAGAACTTACCCAGTGAGTACCTTGTGTTTCAGTAAAAATTCTTCATGTTTTTAGAGCAATTGAAAGTGTTACAGGATTAATTATATTTTCAACCCAAAATAAAGGCTGTGTGGCAGTCATTTGACTGGTCCAACTATCAGCAGATTGGTAAAGCAGAGTAAGAATATAGCCTCAACTTTACTTTCCCCAACATCTAAATGCTAACACTAAAATCTCTTAAAGTAATTCCTGAATCAGCATGTTTGCAACCGGCTGAGATGTAATCTAGTAATAAACAACACTTATAAATACTGTATACTGTCTTTGTTTCCAAAAAGAAGCAGCATCAGTCAACTCCAGTCTGAGTATACTGCACGTCTGTGGAGCGGCTCAAGAGTTTATCTAAGCAGACGTGGGTGTATTTTACATGCGTCTGAGCTTGGACAAGTGTTGGGGGGTTGTATGTTTTTAGAAGAGCTGGCGGGTTTAGTCTCAGCGTCTTGACTCGCCCCCGGCGTCCGTTCATCATGACAGAGACTGTTAGTCTTTGCTAATCTCCTGTGTTCATCTCCATGTCAGCCCAGTGTGTGGAGGCCAGGCCTCTCAGTGCCATCAGAGCAAATGATTTCTCTGGGGTCAGGCGCACAGATTCCACATAGTTCCTCTCTTTAAAAACATCCTTGGGGACTAGGCCATGATCAAAAGCTCACTTTCGCACAGGTTGCCTGGATGAGGAACAGGCTCGCGCTGTGTTTGTGATCTGGCCTGGCTGCTTTTTGATCTAGGACAGTGAAAGGCGTCCGTTTCCATGCTGCTTCCTTTAGCAGTAATGAGTGACAAGATGGAGGTCGCCCAGCGTGGCCCTCTCTAGCCACTTCATTAGCTGCCCTGCAGTGTTTGGCTTTGCTCTGATTTACGGCCTTTCCGTTTGACATCTCTCAGTTTGTAATTTTTCTCCAGAGCGGGGGGTCATAGGAGGATGTGCATTTGTATGACACATACTCTTTACATGAAGCTCTCACATGTTATATTTATTCCAAATCATGCTGTAATGTATGCTGGGGGACAACCAAGAGTGCGTGCTAATAGGCACTTATAAAGCAGGGTTCGAAACTCTAACCCATCTAGCATGTCGACTAGAGAAAAAGCAAAAATATTTTGGGTCAAATGGTTTTTCTCCAAAACGATTATATATTATTTTTTACTAACATTAGGTACAAAAAAAAGTTTGTTTGTATTCACCGAAAGTCCTACTTTTAGTCTATGGCACGTCTGCTTGCACTCCACTTGGCATAAAAGAGTTCACATTATTCCAGAGCTTTCAAGCCTTCATAAAGAGCTTTATAGGGGTTGAGGTCTGAAATGGAAAGCTGTGCGGCTCTTGGACCTGGCTGAGCTTTGATGTACACTGTGTTTAGGATCAAATGAATCCTCTTCTACACATGATGGCACTCCTATCCTTTGGTCAGTGTGTGACAGTCACCAACCCCACAATAGGCAAAACATCCACACGCCTGCCCCTTTCACCACCATGTTTAACTGTAGGTTTTATGCACAATGTGTTTCACGCACTATTGCATTTATCTGTTCTGTGGCACTCAGATTGCACAGCGTCTGTAAACAGTCTGCCACAGTGCTAAAGGTTTATACTTTTATTGTTAACAAGTAGTCAGGAAACCTGCTCCTCTGGTGGCTGCTGTCCCCGTCACTAACTGGACTAATTTGTTCTTTGATCAGCTGCTTTTCTGTCTTTCATGCTCAGATGTAGTTTTTATTTTTGAAACGTTCAAATTACCCACAGTTGATTGCTACGACAAATCTATGGACCAAAGCTCTTCTAACATTAGTTTGATATCTTAACCCAAGGTAACAGTCGCTCTTTCCTGGACTTTCTGATTTTATTTTGTAATTTAGATAGATAGATAGATAAAAAACAAAACCAACAGGTTGGGCACACTTTACTCCACTTTTACAAGAATTCACCATTGCGTCATCACTGTCTTCCAAGCCCCAGTAATGCATGAATGCATGTATGTTAAAGGAAGAACAATAAACTACAAGCCATACACTATTTATTGATTCATCACACTGCAATTTACAGATGCATCATTGGTGTGTTATAACTTAATTATGGAAAAACCTGAATCAATTATTTTACTCAAAGTCTAAAGCTCAAGAGTTAGAAAATACACCACAAACACAACCCTCCCTAATATCGTTAATGATGCTTGTATTAAAGTTCTAAAGTGTATATATAATCGGCATCCTATGGACATAAAAACAAGTTCAGAATGAACATTTTAAAATGTTAAATTAAATACAATAAATTCATTTGACTGGAAAATCTTAAAAAAAAAGATATACTATATTTTAACGCTTTGTAACCAGTACATACATAATATATTGATCTGGGAAATAAATACTGTCAAAAATGAAGTACATTTTAAAGGAAAGACATTTATAAACATGGACCAGTTTTTCAGTTTTACTTGGAAGTAAAATGAAGGATACAAATCAAACTTTTAAAATTGATTATATGGATAACACACTTGTCTTTGGTAACTTTACTCCAACACACAGATACTCATTCAGTTTTACAAATCAACACCATGAAATTGCTAAAAACAAGATGCAAATTTCAGTTTACCTCTTGTTGTGCCTGTTAATCCGTGAGTATGACAGAAGGAACGCTGCTCAAAAGTATTGTTGTTCTTGGTGTTAAAATGTAAAAAGATTAAGGCACTAAAGTTCATTCTGAAGCTTAGAAACAGCCAATTTGACAGAAACAAAATCTGAAAAAACTGGAAAACAATAAAATTAATTTAAAAAGGGGCGCAGTAGGCTTAGTGTGTAAGGAACTTGTCTTGGCTGGGCTCCCGGTCAAAAATATCCCAATCAGGACTACAATATTGGGGAGTGTGACTGGTGGAGCTGGAGATGCCAAGTTCAGCCGTCCTGTGCACTGCCGCGGCTGCCCTTTAAGGCAAAGCAACTTAAACCCCAAAGAAAACTGCTCATTGGGCGCCGCTAAACGTGGCTAAACGGGCCCATACTGGAAAAAAAGAGTGAAAAGAAGAATTCCCCAATAGGGATAATAAAGTCCCATCATCTATCTATTCTATCTA
>NW_023340257.1:2163262-2178088 GCF_004916995.1 Morone saxatilis | reverse complement strand
AGTCTGAGAAAAGCTATGTAGGCTGATGAGCCTACATAGCTTTTCTCAGACTGTGGGGGTCTGCAGGGGTCAGCTGTTTCATGCAGTATTCCAGGGTGGAAAAAATTAGTGAAAAGTTGAATTAATATGATTTATGCTGGGCAAATAAACAGTTTTCTGACATTAATTTCACTCAAATTTAACTTTGATCCATTTTTATTAGTTACTTCCCCCATCATTGTTAATGCTTGATAAAAATTGTGCGGGAGGGGCGCACCATAAAAAGTTTGACAACCACTGACCTACACTGATATATATACATAAAAAATTGAAATGGAATGTATATGGGTAGAATGTGTAAACATAATGAAAAAATGAATGAATCACAAGCTGTTAACCTGAGCTAGGCCTTGCGCAGTGCATTCTGGGACAGGATCTGACTCCTGTTGCCCCCGAACAGGAATAAGTAAATAACTGGACAACACTGAATAAATCAATGATTTTTAAAAAGTTGAGGCCCTGTAATCCAAATTTATGGAGAAATAGCACTTGGGAAGGTAAACTGACAGCTATAATATAATGTATATATACAGAAACCTTCAGCAACACACTGGCTGGCAGTCAACAGGTGTCAGTACCACGTTACTTTAAAAGCTTACAGTGTTGGCATTATTTATAAGACACTGGTCCTGTGTCTGCAAGAGGGAAAAAACATCACAGACACAACAAACTGATTGAACTCTGAAGTGTAATTAAAAATGATAGCTGTGCAGTGGATTTGTCATTATAAATACCAGAGTGAACTCTTCAGTGAACTCTTTCAGACTCCAGTCTTCTCTTTCCTCGTGTCCAGGAGGGGGCGGCAGGCCTGCGTGCTGTGGTAATGCAGTCCCTCACTATCCAAAAAGCAGGAGCCATAAACACACACACACACACACACACACACACACACAGGCACACTCAGTCATGACTTGTTGCATGTGTCCTGTTGCCTGCCTTAAAAGTGCCAACATGACTGACAGCTGAATATGATTACAGAGTTTCTATAAAGACAAACTTTTTATGGTAAATTCTACTAATATTATCTGCTTACTGCATACTTCCCCTCCTTCATTATATACATCCTACAGCTCTGGTGGCCTGTGTGATCTGCCTGTACTCTATTATAAGTGCATTTTATAGGTGTGTTTATTAGGTGTTTTTAATGGATCTTTTGCACTGACGATTGGAGTTAATTCAAAGCAATCTGCATGCTTGCCTTCACTTCACTGGTGAATAAAATAAAAACTTTGCATTTGTGCTTTCCACCTTTGCGTGTGTTTGTGTGAGAGATATTGGCTGGTGGAAGTGTTGCAGTGAGGCTCTGCTCCCTCCTCCTCCTTCTCCTCCCTGCTGAGAAAAGTGGCCTGTGATTGGACCCCTCCTGCTCCACTTTGGACCAGTGCGGTGGCTGCACCTGAGCGGGGCAGCCAATAGGCCGACTGTGCTGTCAGAGAGCAGCCCTACAGAGCCAGCATAACAATACACACTCTGTAGACACCATACAGGTCTCTGGGCTGCTTCCCAGCACTGTCAGACCGATATACTGCACCGATACTGACCCTTCATTCACAGACAGACAGCATCCAGTCAGTTTGATGCAACTTTAATGTCATGAAATTAGATATTAGAGAATTTTTCCCTACAGTCTAAAATGCTGTTTTAGGCTTATTTTGCAGCTCGACAAGGCAAAAGAAAAAAAAATATTTTAGTATTTTTGAAATAAAATATTGGCTTCTGGCTGCTTCACAATTAAAACACATCAGTCTCAACCTTCAAATATCCAAATCAGTCAGTGTCTGCAGGGATCAGAGGGAGGTTTCTGAGCCTGGTACAGCCTTTTCCTTCCCCATCCTACCACTTTATTATCATTTCACAAATAAATCAACAGCTTTATGTGAGCAGCGTATATCATTAGAAAAAATGGTCAGGTTCACATGTTAATTTATTATTCCACCTGAAGTTGTCTTATTTTTAAGTGATTGCCAAAAAACTTATTTTACTCAGTTACATATCAGTTTCATCTGTAGTAGAGGAATTTTATTTATAGTCTTTTATTCAAGTAAAATAAATGTGAAATACTTAATTACAAGTAAAATACATTTAAAGTATTTTATATTTTATGCTTATGTTTAAGTATAAGTTTTATCAGCAAAATGTTCACAGGAAAATTACTCATTCTGCAGGTTACTGGCCTCACAGTGTTCATATTATATTATTATTATATTATTACTGATGCATTAATATGTTTACAGCTGGTGCTGTAATTTTAACTATTTTACACATATTTGTGTATTTTATTCTTTAACAAAGAACTGTAGTTTTTAAGCCAATCATACTCTTTATGTAAAATATGAGTTTGGTGTCAAATTTAAACACATTCGGTTTTAAAACAAAAATGAATTGAATGATTTGTTATGGCCACATTTTATACTAAGTGTATTTGGAAAATTGTCTGAAGATTTGAAAATAAAACAATTTATTGATTTCTCCAAGCAAATATGTGATTGTTTAATCAGAATATATTTTTGCCACCCCTTAAAGCCAGCTGGACACCCCATGAATATTTCTCAAAATCTGCTCCTGTGTAGAATAACTCTAATAAATATAATAATAGATATAGTGGAGTAAAATATATCTTAAAGAAAATTGGCAGAATATTGGAAAAAGTCAAGTAAAGTAAAAGTGGCACAAAATTATCCCTAAGTAGAAGTCAAGTTACTTTTCCTCCACTAAATGAAATACCTTGTAACCAAACCATGTGCATTTGTAACTAGAATACTGAATATGACACCGAACATATTCCAACGTTTTTTAATCACATGAATGAGTAGAAATAACAAGAGAACAAGTATAAACCTTTAAGGCTGTCGGATATCTGTGTAATGTGAGACTGAAATATCTGCTGCAGATAAGGAGCCAGAAAGTGAAGGTCAACCCTCTGTCATGTCATCCAGACCTCTCAGTAAAAACCAGCAAAGGTGCTGTTTGTCTCCTGTGCTCACACAACTGTGTACCTCCGTCTGTTGGCCTACAAAAGCTTAAATAACAACATAGGCCCTACACTGATCACTGCACAGAGTTGTGAATAATCTTGGCCTTTTTACCCCACGCCGTCAGCAGCCATTAGTTATGATCCACGGGGCCTCCACAGGAGCCTATTGATCACTCATTGACTGATTGATTTAGACAAATACTTTTTTCTCCCAGAGTGCGAGGTCGAGCCGCCCTCGCTGCTAATTGAAGATAACAGAGTGGCAACAATGGCCTCCGTCGCCAGAATGAGAGTTTTGCTGCAGAAAGAAAAGAAAATGAAGTAGGGGAGGAGGAGGAGGAGGGGTGGGGAGTGGAGGAGAGGAGGGGAGGAGGGGGGTTCTCTAATTAGGAAGCGGGGCGGTGTTGGAGGCTGTGGCCGGCAGGCAGGCGACAGGCGCCGGGTCCCGGACAAAAGGCTGTCTGCTGCCCTAAACTCCCCCTGCTTAACCCTTTAAACCGAGACACACACACACACAGTCACACACACAGTGCCGCTGCATCATGCTCTCTCACACACACACTCAGGGGTCTACAGTTTGACTTCCAAACACTGAAGATAAATGCTTTAAACAGCAGGAACAATATGAGGAAAATCCACAATAATGGCATTATTATATATATGAACACATATTTATGACATATTTATCTTATTAAAGGCCACAACATTTACATTAGTTCACATAAATACATTTCTATCTCTATATGTATATACATTTATTATAATTACATAAAACATATTTAATGAGGATTTTGCCCAGCCACCAGCCGAGTTCAAACATTTAAAGTGTGCGTCAGGCTACAGAGGAGGCGTGTGTGTGTGTGTGTGTGTGTGTGTGTGTGCAGCAGAGACAGCTCTTCCTATAAATACTTACATTACTCGACTCTTTCTAAAAATACAGCTGGCCACACAATAGTAAAGGAAATGCTGATTGACGGTGACTGAGGACCTGCTCGGAATAGAGCTGGTGCGTGCAGGGGACAGACCCGGGAATAACAATGAATACACACACTGCTGCTAAATATATGTATACAAAATAATAGAAAACCATAATAATAATAGAAAAACTTCTGTGTCTTTCATTTTATTGATCAATTAAAGCCTAAAATGTTTTTTAAATGCATTATTATAATTGAATATGCACAGCTTTTATGCTAAATGTTCACAAAAACAAATTAACCCACACATTTCACCGTCTGATTTAAATGTCGTTTTAATAACACGTGAATTAAAGCCAGTGACATTTTCTTATCAAATTCAACAAACCACATGCAAAAGGAAGCTGCCCTTCTTCCTGGGAGACATTTGGCCAACAGAGGGCGCTCCTGCCCCATGTGTATGTGTGTGTGTTAAACCATACTGCGTCAAAAAATCTCAATATATTTCCACATCTGTTATGCTCTTATTAGATTATTATAACGATAAGTAAGTAAGTAAGTAATAATAATAATAATAATAATAACTTTATTTGTATAGCACTTTTTATTGCAAGATTTCAGCACAACGATTTTTTATTGAAATTGTGAGACAATCAAAAAAAAAAAAAAAAAAAAACCCGGAAACCAGCATAACAAGATACTTTCATCTTTAAATATATTTATGAATAGATATGAATGATGCCGCCGTTGGAGGAATTGCTTCGAACGTCTCCTGGCTGAGTGAAATTAACCTGAGGTGTTTTTGAATCCATGTGGAGCTCTCTCTGTTCTCTTCTGGTCTCTCTCTGTCTCTCTCTCTCTGTACTTTGTCGGTGGAATGCAGACTAAAACATGGCGACACACGTCTTCAGAAATTCAGCGATGCTTCATACACAGTTGTTTTTTCTTTTTATCAAACAACAAGCGCTAATAGCTTTTCATTTACAGTATATGTTCATGTAAAAAGGGGGGAAAAGCAACGTTTAAATTCGAAATATATACACGCTTAATATACAGCCTTGAATAAATTAATACCAATTGCATATTCTTGGATCTTAGCTTTATTTACAGATTTTGTTTTTTTAATCTTTAATTACATAAATAGTTCAGAAACATTTTTTTTTTCTGGCATGAAATGATAATCGGTTCATTGTTCGTTCACCTTCCATGCCTTTTGAAATAATCAGGCCTGGACAAAAAAAAAAAGGTTTTTGGATGCAGCTTGAGAGACCTGCCTGTCGGCATGATGAGGCTCCTGTTCGGGGGACTCTTTCAAAACCGGGTCCTGGATGCTCAAATGCTTCAAGTTAACAACACACACTCTCTCCACTGTGCGCCGCTCAGTCTGTGGAGCTGCAGGCCCTCAGCAGGCAGGTTATAGACCGATATATGGGGCCGATACTGCCCTGTGTGGTCCACCTCTCATACAATGGATATGATAAAGTTTGATTATATTTCTGTAGTGGAGCTGATCAGTGTTACTCTCTGATGTGATGTAGTCAGATTTGAAATATTTTATTATTAGTTTAGTGTTTTTTTATTGTACTTTATATATTGAATTGCTAATTTTGTATTTTTATTCTATCAGTGTAGAAATGTATCCCAGAGTTTCCATGGGCGTGCCTGCTAACCCTAAAGCTCAGGGATTCAGGGGACAGTTTTGGGGTCTTATGATGGTCGAAATGTTTACACACGTCCTCAGTACTTTGAATTTAACAAAAGATTCAATTCAATCTTACGGATTAAATTTCTATCTGCAGCTTTGTTCCGCAAAACACCAGTTATCGGCCTTCACCGACCCATATCGGTCCAACCCTCATCCCAGTCTCCACAATGTGCTGTACAGGACATATGCACTTATAGTCCTCTGGTTAAGTCTTCATCCCAAACAGATAGTCTTTATCACTTGGGAGAGTCTGCGGTCGGGGAGGGCTCCCTCTGGCCCTCCAGGCCGCTCACCAGTCTCTGGATGCTCTGCAGCTCGTTCACCGAGTCCTTCATGGAGGTTTTGGGCGATGCGGTCCTCCCGCTTGACCCTCCTGTCTTGTGGTTGCTGTGGTGCTCTGGGGCCGGGCTCGTCTCCCTGCTGCCCGGTTTGGAGGATTCAGAGCCCGGGTTGTTGAGGCTGCCCTGCAGGCTGGTGGTGAGCAGGCTGGAGCTCTGGGGCAGCGACACCGGGAGCTGGTAGGGGTTGAAGCGGAGCCTGGGCCGGGATGAGCTCAGGAAGGGGTTCCTGGAGAGTGGGCTGGATGTGCTGGTGGCTGGGAGGGCAGAGGCTGAAGCAGCTGCCGCAGCCGCCGCCATGTAGGTGTAGGGGTATGGGAAGAGACCGCCAAATGGAGGCATGGGGATGCCCTGCAATATGGAAGAGGAAAGAGTTACTATTTCCAGTCGAGTGGTCAGATAATCAAATTAATGGCACATTTTTCCAAAGAGTTCAGTTCCTTCAGATGATTTAAACCAGATTTTCATGAAAATATCAAACAGATCTGATACAGAGCAACAAGTGTTTTATATAAAGAAAAATGATTATTACAGGAGCCTGTTTAAAAAATGAATTGTTATCAAATTGTCAAATACTTTCACAATGGTCCAACATATTCTCATGCAGCAAATACAAGAAACTTTGCTTATTTTCAGCACTAAACACAACTTTGATTGCACTCAAATGAACAGAAGGTCAAACTACTCCTGTCTGTCTACAACCCAAAGCTCCAGCCTTCTTGTCCCACTGACGTCAGATCAGTGCTACAGGTGTGCATGCAAACTAGATCATTCTCTGAGCTTCCTTACCTGAGAGGCGAGCATGTGCTGGGACAGATGGAAGGGGAAGGGGTTGGGGGTTCCTCCTGTGCCCTGGGCGGAGAGGCTGCCGTTCTCCAAACCACTTGCTCCGGATACAGAGGCCAATAGATGCCCCATTCCCATAGCAGAAAAGGCTCCAGGGGCCATGGCAAACTGCCCGGGGTGAAACAACAGCGGTGATCCGGCGTTCAGAGGGTTAAAGAACTGCTGACTGTGCAGGCCGGACAGAGCCAGGCTTTGTAAGTGGCCCGGACTGAAGTGCGAGGGGCTCTCGGTCTGGACCATGAGAGGGGAGAAGGCCTCCTTGCTGGCACTGATGCCTCCGGCCTCAGAGTCCTTTGTCAACGCGTCTGTGTTGTCCTTCCTGTGCCTGCTCTCTGCTTTGTCCTTCTCAAGGTTCCTTATACTGAATATGGAGTCGTCCTTCTTTTCTGTGCTAGGCCTGTCCCTCACACGCTCCTCGCACCTAGAGCTGTAGGGGGACACAGGCTCAGGTCCTGGGCTGCTGGAGCCAGCGCAGAGCTCGTCGTGATGCTCCAGCTCCTGCTCACTGTCAGTGCATGTTTTGTCATCTGCAACATGGGGATCAGAAAAGAGGTGTAAGCAGAGTGTCCAACCATTTATCTCCCACCTTGTCCACAGTCTTATACACACACAACACGACCACACACACACACACACACACACACACACACACACACACACACACATGCTGGAAAGGGCAATATAAGCTTGGTGGGAGCCTCAAACTCTCCAAATCCACCCTGCATGCAGCTCCTCATTAAGAAATTAACACTGTGGCCTCTAGTTTAAATGTATTTGATATTCAAGAGCAGCAAACAACAGCCTTTGTATAATGTCTCAGACTATGCAAAGCTTTTGAGTATGCAAACATTAAAAACATCCACACATTTATATTAATAACAGGCCTCATTAAACGTAATGCTGGCTTTGTTAAATAAATTAGTTTAATAAATGAAGGGAAGTAAAAGAATGGGATCAGACCAATAAAAACTAAAATAGATAAGACATTTATTTTAGAAATAAACTGAACTCAAATGTCCATTTTAATTCAAATGTGAATATAATAAAGTCCAAATTCAGTCTGATCTTACTGTGCACACACAGTTTTACATACAGATGTTAGGCCGCCAAAATGCACCCAAATCCAAATCACACAGGCGCTTAAATTAATTAAAAAATAATTATATTGCACGACAATTACCGATTTTCCTCACCTTGCTGATTATTTCCCCTCCACCAAACTGCATTCATATTCTAGCCAATTTAACATCATTTTAAATTGAAGTTCTAAATTATTACAACAACAGCTGGATTCCACCCTGTATCCCGTTACCTCACGCGCAATGTACGGGCCCACAAATAAAAACAAACTATTCTTACCTCGACTGGGCCTGCTGAACCTCAGCGGGCTGGAACCGGCTCCCAGCGGGGAGTGGACGGCGTCCCTGCCGGCCGGAGGCTCACTGGACGAGGCGTCCGAGTCCGCGCCCTCCCGGTCCGCCTTGCACTGGTCCTCATACATCCGCAGCGACGGCATGGTCAGCTGTTTCCTGTCAAAAGTAATAATAGCCCATTAATAATAATAATAATAATAATAATAATAAATAAGTGGTGATTTGGGGACCACCATGACCTTGCAGAATTAACAACACACAAGTGTTGGGCGCAGTTACATACCTTTTCTCTCTCCTCCGTTCCCCTGTGTCTCTGAAATCCTTTGGCGAAAGGGTTGTTGTCAATCTGTCAGCCTGCGTTTATCTGTTCAAAAAAAGTCTTGAAACAATTAGAGAATGGAACCAGGAGGTCCACACACAAAACACACCACTACACACACAGTTGGGAGCCATTGTCTTGCACCCTGGCCCACATTTGGGCCAACAACGTGTTCGATAAACACCACACATGAAACCAGCCTGTTGTTGGGACTGGAGCCATGGGTTGGGCCTCGATTTGCATTATTAATAAAAGCGTAATCAATGGGGCGTTAATTCTCATTAGGCCCCTGGAGAGAAATTCTGCCACGCGAAATTTTTCCTCTATGGGGCCACACAAGCCCTGCCCCCCCCCCCAGAAAAAAAGAAAAACAGAGGGAGCGATAGTGGAACAGATGACTATCATATCAATAATTAATAATGCGGTTTGGATCACTGCTGCCTCCTCCTGATCGTAGAGGAGGGCCGGTGTGGCTGCACGTATACGGACCAGAGCCGGCAGAGGCCTGTGTGGCTCAGGAGCTCCTGGAGGCCCCTATAATGTGGCCCTTGTACAGGACGCTCCAGGCGCTGGCTATCTGAGCAGAGAGAGTGTCTTACAGCATCTGTCCACTGTGGCTGCAGGGTGACCAGCCTTTTTAAATGCCCTCTAATCGATGGTGACTCTTTAGCCATAAACTTTTACAAGGAGACCCCCTCCTCACCCCCTCAGCCTCACCCCCCTAGACACAAGCTCCAATTAGCCTCATGGAGGAGGATGGAGGCTCAGCGAAGGGGCTTAGAATAACGGCAACAAAAACACACACATACAAAACCTCATTTAAAAAATGCTCGATTTATAAAACAAACATTCTTAAATCCCAAAACCTGAACTTTCTAGGGTGGGTAGTAGCAGTAGGTTTTAGGAAGATTACAAGTCAAATAAAACAAGAGGAACATGGCTGCCATGTTTGATGCGCCATCACACCAAAACACAACACATTCTCCACATTTATACGCCTAATGTATTCACTTGTGCTCAAGGTAACAGCCTGTTTACAGCCCACGAATTGCAGATAACGCGCACTACTTTAACTCGCATTTGAATTCACAGTCAGAAATATCTGCTCACACCCGCAAGTGCAGGCAAAACAGCAATTAAAAAAAATCAAGTGGGGACATGGGAGTCCTCTGCGGGGAAATTATGCGACCTACAAAATCAGATTAAGTCTTCGGGGGTTGGTGGTGGGGGAGGGGGGGCGCATGTAGAACATTTATTATGCAAAGTATAGCAGCCATATTAGAGGCGGTTGTCCCAGTGTTCACGGTGGCTCACCTTGTCGTTCTGGTAGGCCGTCACGGCCACGAACTCGGTCTCCGGGAAGACGTAGGTCCTGAAGGTGCTGTATGGGAGCTTGAGGATGTCGTTGGCCCGCACTATGTGGAACCTGGGCTGGTACTTGTGCATGGAGTTCAGGATTGTCTGGACCAACGCACACAAACACACACAGCTTTTGGAGTGAATATCACAGCATTTTATGTCTCTCTTTGATGTTTTTCTCCCTCCATATTAAACCGGAGTATGTTGACGGCGGATCATCCGGCGCATTGTTATTGATGCTGTTATAATTACTGTGTGAGCAGGCTTGTCTGTAATTAGTGCGGGGGCAAAAGGGAAAAACCTGACCAGGCCACACATGTTGTCATGAGCACTCAGAACCACAGCAAAAAAAAAGAAAACAAAAAAAAAGAAAAGTGATTTGATCCAGTTTCTATCCGGACAAAAGCAACAAATTTCATTCATTTTAAATGTACCACCAAGTACAGACACTTTACAAGCCTGGAGGCTCTGACACACAGAGCAACACAGACTATGAACATTAAATATATTTTCAAAATTCAGAAAAATAAGCCAAAAATACAAATATAAAACGGAGAAACCAAACGCTGTTAAATCCTGATGAAAAAAATAAATATTGAGACATTAACTTCCCAACATAATGTGTAAATAAAGACCTGCAGGCAGCATGAAAAGAAATCCTGCGTGTAACCGATTGCAAATTTAGACTGACATGTAAATGTTGAATTTGTTTCCAGTCGGAAGCACACTGTGCCTGCCAGTCACAAGGACTTTCTCAGACATTTATCATTTGCTCCGATTATTTTTAGCCCTCCTGCATATTATTACTGCATCAGTAAAATAATATGAAAACATGGTAAAAAAAATAATAATATATATATCTTGTGTGTTAAACCTACAGACACCACAGCACCAGTCCAAAGCAGCTGGCAAATTTAACACATTCATTTAAATTCATTTAAAAAAATAAAAATAAATAAGGTTTTAAAAACTCTAATTAATTTTATGATGTGTTATGGCCACATTTAGATAGACTAAGTGATAAGGCGATAGGTTAAATTATTAAACACATGTATTTGGTAAAACAAAACAGAAATAAACTATTTATGGATTTCTAATGCCACATTTAGATATTTCTATTCAATGTGCCACAATAATGTAATGTTTTTGAGTTCAAATAGACATTTTTCCAAGCAAATATTATTATATTAGCATATATATTATATGTTATTGTTTGCCACCCCTTAAAAAAAAACCATGCCACTCTCTGGCCACCCCATGAATATATCTGTAGATATGCCCCTGGTCCATAGAACATTATAGACTCAATATACACAACAACACCACAAACCTATACTATACTATACTATACTATACTATACTATACAGTATACTATCAGGTTACAGGCTGCGGCCATTCAAGCTCATTTAACGTCATTCCTCTCTGACCCGATTTGGTGATACACCACTTACAGCTCACATGTTATGTTTTTTTATTTATTCCCAATAAAATCTCGGTTAGAAATGCACGGGTCTACAGGTCCTGAGCTGCTGCACAGAGCTGGGGCTGTGTTTGGCTCTAATATTATGGATGCGGGAGGAGAAAAGGAAGCGCAGGCTGATAATATTGTGGGGAGCTGCAGGGAAACATAAGCTGTGTGTTTGTCAGCGGCGGTGGAAAGTCAAGTGGCGACAAAGTGTCAACAGCTTTGGACGTAAAGACGTTCAACAGCATGAATTTAAACGCATTTTTCCGCACTTATATTTTAAATGTGCTCCTTTGTGGGAATAAAATCACTAGGGTATACAATTTCTCTGCAGTGGTTTCGAATTCAGCATTTTTTTTAAATTTTCAATTTCTCCTGCCTGTTTCTTATTATTATTTTGCTCTTACAGTGACCCACTTTCCTCATGTTGCTTCATTAAAATTTCAGCTGATCTCAAAAACGCCTAAAAACCGCCCTGCCCCGCTCTCTTCCAGCACCTCACACAGCATGTAAATATGAGAAAAATGCCTCTGCTCAGGCGAGAAAAAAACAACTCAGTGTACTTACAAATCCGTGTTTGTCTGAGATGTTGTTGGTCAGCTTGAGTTTATGGAAAGCAACAGGCTTGGCCATCCACTGCTCGCCGGTGGCCGGGCTGTCCGGGTGGATGTACATCCTCTTGGGCATCTCCGGGTCGGCCTTGCCCGCCACCATCCAGCGGGAGTTGTGGAACTTGTAGCGGCAGTCGTCCGCCGCCACGATGTCCATCAGCAGGATGTATTTGGCTTTTTTATCCAGGCCGTTTATTCGCACTTTGAACGGGGGGAACATCCTCCTGCGGGGAGAGAAAACACACACACACACACAGAGGGAGTCAACACGCCGTGATTCAACCAAAACATAACATCAGATTATCACACGGGACTCGAACAAATGTGACAAAAGAGGCATTGAAGGAGAGAACGCTGCGCTCTGACGGGAGGAAATATTGTAATTGTCAGATATTGCACGCAATTAGGCAAAACCATAGTGTGTGTGTGCGTCCTCCTGTGTGTGTGTGTGTTGTCCAAGCCCTGCACTACAAAGCTGAGCAGTATATTTATGACCACACCACTTCACGTCCCTGCTTTTTGAAGTGACAGCCTGTTTATAAAATCCAGAAGCTCTGCAGTTTGGGAGATAAAACCTGATTAAAGCTCAGGTCACATTCCCCTCCAAAATATCCCAAATATGTACTTTGATCAGTCTAGCAATGTATTATAAGTATTTAATAATAAAGCTGACGTTTCATTAAGTTACTTTCTTTGAGAAATGAAGCCAGTTTACCTCAAATTGTGCACGAACAGCCGTAGGGCTGGAACTCCATTTAAAAACTATATATTTAATGTATAATGCGAGGTAAACTGGATATTTTCTCGTAGTGTGATCTCATTTTCTTGTGTATTTTAATGAATCGCAGAACAGGCTGACAATCGGTGTGGAAATAAATGCCGACTACCAAAGGCCTGGGGAACACGCTGCCGTTTAGAAACGTGAATAAATGGCTTTTTAGCGGCTCTTAACTGTCTTATTCTGCACATACACAGACAAACTGCCGGTTTTAAAAATAAAAATAAAGTATCCTCGGTATATCCATGAGGGGGATTATAGTTGTGAGCATTCTTACCTTCCGGACTTGGTAATAACCATCTCCGTCCCGAGTTTATGAAACTGGTCCCAAAGATCCTTGGCTTCCAGTGTAACTTTAGGGTCGTCGTCTACTTCCTCCTCGGGCTCCAGGCTCTTCATGCTGCGGAGGTGAGCCGCCTGATGGTGGCTGAGGGCCGGGTGGAGCGCAGCCTCTGCCGCCCCGGCCAGGCCGTGGTCCGGGATGGGCTTGGTGAGCGCCCCGGGAGGCAGGCTGAGCGCCGGGAAGAAGGAAGGCTGCGCGGCCGCTAGAAAGGCGGACATGGGGAAGTCGGTCGGCCGGTGTGCGTGGAAAGGGTGATAAGCCATTGCAGTCCCTGTAAAAACTGGATCTCTCATCGGTGCATCCACAAAAACCGAAGTGAAATAATGGATGTTTTTAGTGGTATTCCCCCCTCAGATAGCCAGTGTAGGTCCGCGGCTTCGCGAGCAGTTAATTTCTGTAAAGCGGCACAGAAGAGCGCGGCGCCCTGTCAGACACACGGCGCTTATCAGGGTGAAGAAAATAGCCCAGAGTTGCTGTTGATGTGTGCTTTTCCGTTTTTGCTTCCTCCGCCGAGTCCTTCAGTTGAAGCGGCGCTGTGAAGGCAGAGCCCGGGTGCGCTGTAGTGCCTCTCAGAGCAGTTCCTCTGCTTCAGTCATCCCACACTGACTGGAGAGATGTGGCCCCGTTCACTGCAGATCTGTGACTATCTCACATGTCCTTCCTGTCTCCATCCCCAACACTAATGAACCAAGCCCCTTTGATTGCTGATTTTACGCTTTCTGGACCAATTGTGGGCCCCTATAGGCGTGGTTCTGACAGCTCCGGCCAGACTCTAGGAGAGAGGAGGGGGTGGACAAGAAGGTGTCGGAAGCATTAGCAGTAAGAAAACATGTCAACAGAATAAAATATTAACCAATGACAGGAAAGATCGGGAAATCCCACCCCCATTTCCAAGCCAAGCACCGGGTCAGCCCTCAGTTCTTGGCCGGTGGAGGCATCACCTCTCTCGGCTTGCGTTTTTACAATGTCGCCTCCGGAGAAAGCAACCTGTCCACAGACTCACTGTCTCAACACTCACCTTAGTACAGAGGAACAGCTCTCCAACGTTTGCCACAGAGCAACTCCCAACAGTAAACCCACGACTCGCAGCTCACGCTCTGCATTCCGGAGAGATTTATTTCAAAGAGCTGCAGCTCTCGGTCGCTCTCTATAATAACAGACTTGTAATTATTCCATGTTATCGGCTGTTTTGACGCTTAGGCTGGATTTGCCCCACACACTACTAGCCCAGGCTATGTTAGCTGTGTGTGCGCACAGACTCCAGCCTCATACAACCCGGGCTTCCCCAGGCGAGAGCCATTTATCTGTTGGTTTTCCTGATCGGGCTGACGGGGAGGCAGCAGCAGCCGCAGCGGCGCAATAAAGAGAGGAGGCTGGAAAAGACAAACCCAGATGCTGCGTGGAGGAAAAAAAAAGAGGAAGCCAGATGAATGGTGATGAATGAATTTTTGAGAGAAAAATCAGAGAGAAGCAAAGCGGTGAGTGCTCACTAAACTCTTCCTTCTTCCAAATAAAGTTGCATTCCCTGCAGCCTCTCTGGCATATTTAGATTTTATTTTGAAATGATTATGGTTATTATTACTGGGGCGTTATTCGTGCTGCTGTGTGCTGATTTTGTGTATTTCCACATCAAACAGTTGCAGCGATGAGATGATTTAGTGCTCAGTCTCAGGGCTGAGGGCAGGCCGCGCTTGCGTGTAATCTCCGACAGGTTGTATTTTGTCAAACCAAGGACAGTGCGGGGCTCCGGGAGCCACG
>NW_023340257.1:2132879-2163246 GCF_004916995.1 Morone saxatilis | reverse complement strand
CCGGCCTCCCCATGCACTCCGCTCTGCTGCCTTCAGAAGAACGCAGCTCTCCTGATTAACTCGGCCTCAGTTTTGTTAAAGAGCCGCTCGGCGCCAGTCGGCCGATGCGCCACAATAAGAACAATCTCTTGTCTCTTTATATTTACCCTGAAGTCCTGCATGTGCGAGCCCCTCCGGCCCCCCCTCTGCAAGCATCTGCGCCTCCGCTCCACTTTTCTGCCTCGGTCATGACTTGGTGTCAGATGTGATTCTTTTTTTCCCTTTTTGGATAAACAGCTGCTCTCTCCGGGCAGGGAGGACGGTGATGTGATGTGGGCCACAGGCGACAAAAAACTGAAACAAAAAGTGATAATCCTCCTGAATGAGACTGTCAGAGACAACTGCGCATTTCCTATTAACCCCTGGAACTCAGCCGCGTGTCTGCGGCTTCCGCTGACAGCCACACAAAACTCTTACTTGCCATAAAAATGTCTAGAATAATATTTATAAACCTTTATTATTAACACGTCACCTAATTTCTCTCCTAATCTGCAGGAACCAAAGTGAAAGCCGCAAAACAAAATTATTTCACATCTTTAACTGCAGAGGGTTGAGCAGCCACCTGTGCGTCGGACACAGCACGTTATGTAATTTAAGAGCATGAAATGTTTGCACATCTCCGCCGGGTTACACACTTGTTGCTCGGCTTCCATCACATTGATACAGCCATGAGTCCGGAGCCGGCTCCAGACAGGAGCGGAGCCGCTTTCCACAAGCGCGGGGAGCACATTATATCAGACTCAGTGCGAGTCCCCGGAGCGTCCCGCTGCAGCACAGCCGGTGACAACGTGAAAAGGCGCGTTTCCACTCGGCCAGGTGTTGGAAAATAAATGCCAGCGAGCATCAGCCTCACGCGGGAACGTAAAATCATCAAGGATGTCTCGCACATGCCCTCGCAGTTTTCTCCAGAGTTATAGTGTGGCGTGTACGTGCTATAATCTGGCCGGACAGCTGACTTGTTTGGAATGCTGCACCTTCAGATTTATGAAATGACAGAGATGTAGCAGCGCCGTGGGAGCGACTGCTTGAGCCGCGTGCAAGGAGCTTTAGTGGGGAGGAAAAAAAAAAAGATTAGCAACATATGGAGGTGGATAACGGTTTTTCTGCCGGGATACTCAACTGGATAATTGTATCAACAATGCTTGCGCAAATTAGTCACCATTTATTTGTTCTGTGCCGTCAACGGTACAGAAATCTCCATTAGGCGCGATTTAAAAGTCATTAAGTCGAGGGAGGACTGCTCCGAGCTGCTGGTAGATCTACATAGACTGTGCTGTACATTAACATACTGTCTGTGTTGGGGATTAATATAGGCAGACAGTAAAAATGCTTCTTGGACTTGGTATTTCTGGGGAATGTGTGTGTAAAAGATCTTGAAAAAATGCGCAAAATAAAGTTTGGAAACATTTAAAAACACGAGCAAATTAAGAAGTTTTGGTCCCAAATTGTCTCCTGCCCAGGTAATTTAGATACTTATGATACTGACAGTTTTTTATTATCTTATACCCAGAAATTAGTCAACACAAGCAGGTTTGGAGGCCTAAATTGAGACATTTGACGCACAGAGTTGTCAGTCACGCTGTGAGCTGGGGCTGTATTTACAGTTAATTCACTTCGTGCATGACGCTTTCCATAAGTAGGAAGTTGACTAAAGCCTTTCTTTGCCCTTGATTCGTCCGCTCAATACAACACAATACAGCTGCAGATGTGGAAATGTGCGTAAAAGCGTCTTCAGTCCCGCTGATTTGGCCCCTGTGTCAGCGATCCGGGCCAGAGACGCTCTAATTACAACATAACGGGACAGTTTTGCGCCATATTCGTCTATAATCGAGTATTGTTATTTTCTTCCTCCCCTCGACATTGTTCCTTTCTTCCTTTTATCTCTCCATCTTCTCCTCCCCATCTCCCTGCATCATCTCTCCGGCTATATTTAGCGGCTAGACTGAGGCCTTGGCGCCAGACCGTTTAAGACCTGTCAAAGTCCCTCATATTTCCCCTTGTCACATGGAAACCCGGCGACCAGCGGCCCTCTACTCCTCCTCCTCCTCCTCTTCTCCTCCTCCTTCTTTTTTCTTTCCCTTCTACTCCCTCTTCCTCCTCGTTCAGCTCCAAGCAGCCCTCCTCCTCCTCCTCCTCTCCTCCATCTCCTCCACTTCCTCATCTACAGCTCACTCTGCTAAATGAAACATATCAGTTCTCACTTGTAGGAAAAGCACATACACACACACGCACGCACACACTGGACCATACTATGATATGATTTGGAACAATGCAATGAAACAGATGCTTTTTGGAATAAGAGTAATGCCTGATGCCTCACAGCTCTTCTATAAAACAAACTTCATGACAAACTCAATCATAAACTACAACCACTCGCATTCAGTTACCTGCCGGCCTGTTCTGCCCTGCTGTTCTCATAGTCATGTATCTGTCTGACTGACAGGTAGACCGCCAGGTGGGGGCGCTATAGCGACCCAGGGGACAGCGCTGTCACATCCGCAGGCGTTACAGCAGCCAGCATTTGGCACAAGTTTGATCAGGTTGAGACTCACACAGTGCTGATGTTCACACTGTCTCAGTGGGATCATTTTCACTTATTTTAATTATGGTGAGCCATGGGTTACTGCTCTGAGGGGACCCTTGGGTGGCCCTACTTTGCGTGCCGCTCAGTGTGGCAGCAGGTGAACGAGAGCATGACGCACTGCAGGATTGCGCGTGTATTTATTGAGTGAATAGATCACTGGATGTGCCTGCTTCCACATATACCACAGTGACATACTGTCATTACTATGCTCCTGAAGCCTTAATAAAGAATCTTCTCTGCTGTCGGGTTGCTGGTTGAAGGCTCCGTTGTGCCTTTGAGCACATAGGCAGCACGGTGCAGTGAGGTCTGTGGGGCCTCCTGTATCCACACACATTCCTGATTTGATAAAATCACCGATATAGATGTAAAAGTAGTTGTTGTGTATCTATGCATCAGATTTAAAATAAATGAAAAACAAATTTGATCCCACTGAATCTTAAAATTCACCTTAACGCGTCTCTCCTGTGCACTGAGAGCGGCGTTTAGAAATGTCCCCAAGCTCAAACTAAAAGGCCTCTGCACGAGCGACTTTGTTAAAAAAAAAAAAAACTTGCACATTTTAAAAACAGATTGCTGTATTATTTTCTTATTCACCCACATTTATTTGGGCTACTTTTATTTATTTGAGATTTGTTTCAGTACTGATTCACAAAAATAGACTTTTATTTTGAAAATAGATCCATTTAACCTGAGTAAAATCCCTCCTTTAATTGGCGCTTATTTGTGTTTTTGAAGCTTTATGTGAGAGTTCTAAAAATCTACTTGTGCCGGTTACAGAGAGATTACACTCACTGTTACTGTTTGTGTTCAACTCATTCTTAATCAGGAAACATTTAAGCGCCGGCTTTTTTAATATTATCCAGCTGACAATATTTTATTACTGTTTTATGTTCGTTGGGACACATTTTTTTAAAGCCAGCAAAATAATCTTTTGTGTGTTTTGCAGATGTGTTGACAGCGTGGAGAAATTGAATTAGCAGCTGCAGCGCCGGGAACATTGGATCACATTAGGAGCGCAGCGGAGGAGCAGAGGCTACCTGCAGGGCCGGAGGGAGAGCCTCCTCTCTCCTCTGTCCCTGTCTCACACAGCACAGCACAAATACTGCAGCATCCACTCCTGGATATATTCACAAACTCCTCATCAAAGCCAGAAAAAAGTCTCACTTTCAATTAGTTTTCGAGGTGGTTTAAAATGCCACATTTTACTGTTACTCCCAAACAAACCGGTCGAACAGGACAACAGCTGTAATTTAAAACCTGAAATTATTCCACAAGACGAAATTTAAGTGAAGTTTCAACAAGTTTCAAATGATTTCGCGATTAAAGATGATAAAAAAAACACTTTATAATAAGGGTACAAATCATAACTAATGCATGACTCATGATGATTTCTGTTTCTTCTGATAAGTTCACAACTAATAGATCATCAGTTGAACAATGTTAATTCATACATTAATTGATAAGCGAGTAAATTGATTCCAGTTGTATAAAAGTGTATTGCAGGACCATGCATTTGCTGTACAGCCTCTCTAATAAAAATAATAATAACTTCATATTTCAGTGATATTTTTGACACATTTACAACATAATGGATAAATTAGAGGAGAATGATCAAATTGGGACCCACAGGGCAGACTGGGTGGAGTTTAAGGACTCAATGTGAAGACGGTGTGATGGTAAAAGCAGTGTGGGAGCTAGATCATGGCTTTTAGGGGAGCTTACTTGTTTTTGTTTGTATGTTTGTTTGTTTTTTGCAATAGATGCAAGCACATTTGATATTTAATGGTAAGTTAACACATCAATAATAGCCTACTTTTACACATAATCCACAGGTACAGGAAAATAGAAATGCATGGCAAAAATAGCATTTTAGTATTTTAGTATTAGTATTGTCAGACCGCCACCCCCCCAAAAAAAAAAAAAAAAAAAAAAACATCGCAAATGGTGTTTTAGGGGAGCTCATGTGTTGTTAAGCTCTTAAACTCCTCCTGCTGTTCGCACCCTGGGTAAAACATGCAGGATCATCTGGGGGAAGTCTCACACACACAGTGAATACTGAGCTGCAGAGAAAATGAAACAGTGTGTGGTTTATGGAGGTTAGCTACAAAGTGTGTTTTGTATTTTTGTATTTTATTTCAACTAACATTATTAATCTTGGAGTCCTCATTTCCACAAATTTCCAAGAATATTCTCACCAAGATTAGGACATACAGTAAATAGATGTCAATCTCCCTTAAATTATCCCTTATTTTCCAGGCATGTTTAAACTCAATTTACTGGACAAAAAGACCTGTATCTGGAAAGATCCAATGGTATCCACGTTTATGGAAATCCAGATCTGTATATCATATCAAATGAATGAAAAACCTGTCAAAGATCCATATCTGTAATATTCTGGATAGGACAGTATCTGTCCATATCCAAACGTATCACCACCTTGGATACAACTGTATTTTTGTACATTTATTCCAGTGACTGCTCTTAATAAAACAAACACACACGCACACACAAAACCTGTGTCAAAAATACCATTGGCTTTATTCTCACAGAAATATGAAGTTATTGTTTTTTTATCAAAGAGGCTGAGACCATGTAAAAAACTTTTATGCAAGAGGAATCCATATAATTGGTTGCATATCAATTAATGTATGAATTAACATCCTTTACCTGATGAACTAATCACAAAGTCATAGTGACTTTATCATTTGGAATCCATGATGCATGCATTACCTAAGGATAATGATTTGTACCCTTATTGTACTGTACAATTTAATTATTTGTGGCTTTAAGATGCTGCTAAAATTTATAAAACACCTGCCAATGTGCTGTCATGCTGTCATATAATGCAGCTGTTGGTCAGTAAATGCGTTAAATAGAGATAATGCAAATGGCCACTTTACCCTCAAAACAGTCAGCTGTCACATATTTTCTATCATTATATTCATTAAATGAGTTGGGGCCTGGGTCAGGTAAGTGTTTCCTCTTGTGCGCAGGTAAGTGTGCATTTGCCTGTTGTGAAATCATCAGCCTATGACAGAGCGGACTCTGATTCATGTGTTTCTTGAAGGATAAAATATGGCAGATGAAACTGAAGCTGATCCAGAAAAAAAAAATCCGCTCATGTTCCCTGATTCACATCTAATCTGCATCAGACCTGACAGCAGCACACTGAGCTCAGATCAGCCAGCACATCTCCGCCTTTGTCTCGGACACCTTACACTGTGCAGGTCCTGACACACTGATGGTGAGTTTTAGTGGTAGCCTGACAAAGCTGTCTCTGTGCCAGCAGCGGTGTTTAAAATGTGGACCTCCAGGGGCCCCTGAAGGCGCCTGGAGGAGGTGTAGGAAACTTTCAGCACCATTTTATCCTTCAGATATTACAGTCTGAAAATGAACCAGAGTTGATGGTTGTAAAATTTAACAATAACTCAAAGATGAAACTCTTCCTTTACAGTTAGAATTTGAGCTGTTTGCAGTCTAATGGGAGATTTAGTTAAACAATCTATTACATGGCCCTAAAAATGGCTTTGGGCCTTCATCCAGCAGCTTTTTAGGACCTTTTTGAATTAGACTGTCATTATTCTAAATGATGTAGTTCTTACCAGTGACCCCAGCTTTCGAAAAAAATTCTATATTATTTGTTTCACTCAAAATGAACCAGAGAAAGTCATTGCAGTCACCTCATGTGTACAGTTCAATATTCAACATGAAACCTTTAACGACTAAATCTAAATAAATGTGTTTGAGATCCAGGCCGTGCAAACCAAACCGAGACCCACAGGGCAGACAGACGATTCAATGGGAAGACGGTATGATGGTAAAACATGCAGGGATCATCACAGTAGGTCTCACACACGTGCATAGTGAGTTGCAGAGAAAAATTAAAATGTATGGAATTTGGCTGTAAAGTGATGAGTTCTTGTATTCTGGTCACTTTTCCAGTTTATTAATTTAGCTGCTTATCTATTGTGGTTTTTAAAATTTTGTGCAACCGATGTTACTAATTTTGGAGTGCTTATTTCCAATAATTTAATTAAAGTGTTTTGAATCACCATTTTACCTACTCACTATTAGGTAATACAGTAAATAAATGCCAGTCTCCTTTTAATATTGCATTTTAGAGGCCATCTCTCATCTATCTAAAGAGAATTTTCTTATGACTCAAATTCTAAATCAAATTTCAACCAAGTAACTTATTCTGCATATGTTTGCGTGTTCTAATGAACCTCACCACACAACTGTTAGTTTAAACAAATAGTGAATGAGTGAAAATGTGTAGATATTTGTAAGCTATAATATTCCCATGTAGGCCAATCTACCGTAATATATACAATAAAATGCCAAAATGTATGCTAACATTGCACTTTATTCTGTAAAAATATTTACAGAAGGATATTTGATGATTTTTTAATTGCATGATTTCTGATAACTGGCCTGTGTAGCGTAATTTTAATGGTTAAAGCTACACTGCAAATAAATCCATAATTACATGTCAGATTTAGTCAGTAGACGTGTGATACAACATTTATGTTTTTAACTTTGTCTCAAACAGTCTTCACAGTGGGTGTCAGCTCAATATTGTCATAACAAAAGTAGTAATTTGGAAACATGGAAACCAGTGCTGCAGTGATGTTCCTGCTAATTTGCATTTGGATGTGTTTTGCTGGTCTCAGCAGAAAAAGAGTGACCTCAGATCTGACTGTTTGGATAAGATTAGCATGCAGCATCAACTGTTGGCAGTTGCTTTAATAAAACAACAAATGAATGTAATCCCTCAGGTCCAGAATCATGGGGGGAATCTTTCTGCTGGTTGCTTCTGAGAAATTAAGCTAGCAGGAGGTCCACAAAGTTCTATCTAAAGTCACTACATTGGAAACAATGGATGATAAAGCTTCACTGTGTTAGCCTGAAACGGAACAATGTTACAAATATGAACCTGGTTAGCTCGCTATCCTGAGTTAGTAACAAATAATTATTTATCAAACACAATGTTTATTATGATTTAAGTACCATTCTCACTAACACTAGCAGGCTAAATTGTTTATCTTTTAACATAGTAGGCTAAACGCTAAAGAGAGTGCTGTCAACATAGTTAACGCTAACTGCTAGCATCACTGTAGTGTTAGCATGCTTTATTCCGGTCAGACATGTTTCTAGTTAAAATGTTGCTTGCTAACCAAGCTAATGGTAAAGTTTTGAAGTGAAGCCAGTGGTGTTACTATCACATCCTGATCGTTTGACTCAGTTTTAATAGTTTCAGTTGGTCTGAAGATGATTGCTAAGCGTTCAGTTTCTCCACTGGTGCATTGTATACACAGCTATATGGAGTATAACCACTTATATTTCAGTCAGTTTTGCCAATTGATTTTTTCCCCTAGGATGGTAAAGGCATGGCAATACATGATTGGCTGATGTATGGAATAAGGAATACACTTAAATAGCTTAAATAAATTATGTAGCTGTCTCACTTTATAGTCTGTGTGCCAGTATTGATGCTTTGTCTGTAGCTAATGTTAATTGATCCTTACTGCCGGAAGTTAAGCAGCAGAATTTAAGTGAAAATGTGCAAATACTACTGGCCCATTTTTGGTGAGCTAAATAGGCAAGAGTAGGGCATTTACCCTTTGCTGGATGGGGCATAAATAAACAGTATACATATTTCTTTAGCCACCACTCCACTACTGAGTTTCTCTTGTTGAAAGTTCCCAAGTTGGGACTCAACACCAACAGCTTCCTCCTAGCAGGACGTTGAGGACCTGGAGACTTTAAAGTTCGCTCCATTTACACCCAGATTGACTTTAATCAGTGAGTTGTGCTGACTTTAACAGGACACACAATGTTTTACGCTAGAATACATCCCTGCGACGTTTAAAGCTCACTATTTTAGAATTTCTTCTCAAAATGAATACACAACTAAGTGCACAAATCTGTTTAACACTGACATGATGTGTGTCGGTTCTTGTTAAATACAAACTGTTTTGTTGTTTATCATATTCGTTAAATGCTTCAAAAGTGGCTCTGATGAATTAGAATTTGTGTGAATAATAAATGTTTGTAATGAAATGTTGAAATCAAATAAAAAGTTTCAAGTAAAAACTGTAGTTTTCCTCTCATACTTGTTGCATAATTCTGAATTCTGAACTTTTCCTCTGAATAAAGCGAAAGAACAACATCCTGCCAACTGGAGCTTATTTCAGCTTTATTCATAAGGGAGTCTTGCATATAAACCTAAATAAACACATTTTTTAATGGTCTTGGTTTTTTTATGTGTTCATTCTGTTGTCAACTCGTACTGTAACAGATTTTATTTTCTAATATACAGGACTGGAAATACAGGCATACTGTTTTTAATTTAAAAGCGTTTCAGGCGCTGAAGTTGTTATAAGTTATGAATTTAATTGTCTGTGCAAACGTTTTCTGGCCATCTCTTCAAGTTTGGATGTGTTCCACCGTAGCTGGGCAAGGACCCCTTTTTAATTTTATGACTAGTAGCGCTTGAGCACATCGATGAGATGAAATAAAGCCTACAAGGAATAATCCGGCGCTAATCTAATTTCATTTGAATTAGTTAGAATGGTTTGAGTCCAATGTTTTACTTTGTTAAAAAAAAATCTTTGTGTAAGAGTTTTGGGACTTGAAGGTTTTGTGCTGATTAGCAGAGAAACAAACATGCCCTCTCGTCTCTCTGCTCTCTCAGAACAAAGAGCCAGAGTCGCCAATAAAAAGTCCCTTTAACAACACTTTACTGCCTGTTAAAAAATATGGTACTAATTACCAGTGGTACTATGTGCTGATGGTCACTGCCGTGGTGGAAATCTGAACGGCACAATTAGGAGCAATCAGAGTGAGAAAAAAAGACAGTTTCATTTCCTTAAGTTTTTATTATGGTTTTTCTTGCATGAATGCTGGGAAATAAGTCAGTATTTTACAATCAAACTACTGGCAACATTTGCTTTGAATTAAAATGAGTGGATTCATGCCCTCATTCAGTGACCGAGCAACAGCAGGCCTTCATGCAGCCAGTCCGACAACACTCACACATTGTGGGATTGTACTATTATCATTTAATCTCTAAAGGTGACTCTGGAAGTGCATTTCAGAAGTCAAACATTCTGCTTCGGACAAACTAACAGGCAAAGTATGTTTAATAAAGGAAGTTCTGATTATCAAAGTCAATCTTAGCTACTACATTTAAGGAAAATACTTTTTTAGAGATCTATAACTAGAGGCAGGAGAAAAAAAAAGATTTTGGTCAAAAGTGGCTAATGTACAAAATACAGCATGACGGCTATTACTCCGCTCAATTAAAGTTTACTCTCTGGAAAGGCCGAGTGGGGGAATATATCTAAATGATGTCAGAAACATATCTCAATTACACCGTAAACATCTAAATTACTTCAGCAACGTAGTAATAGTGTCATCTCATTACTGCATCTTTTGTCAAATGTAATTACATGAAAATCAAAGGCATGAGAGGAGCAAATTTAATCAAAAACATTTAGCAAGAGGCCATGAGAGCAGCACACACACACACACACAGAGGGGAAAGGAGCTGCTACACGTCACTGACTGGAATAAACATTTTTTCCTCTGTCTGAGCTCCCCCTTTCTTATGGCTCATTCAGACAACAGGGACACCGTAAAACTTCAAACACACTCAGAGAATGATGGCGGGCGGAGGAAACAGCAGACATCGGCCGCAGAGAGGAGAGGACGGCTGGTTCTCTGACGTCTGTGTCTGATTCAAAGCTACGACAAGGTAACAGGCAGGGTCGGATGGATGTGCTGGCCTGGAACTGGGTCTCTTATTAGAAATCTGATAATGAAAACAAAGGAGGTTCCTCCCCGACCACACACTGTATCAAAATACTCTGCTTTGATGAAATATTTCTGCACTTTAGATTTGGTTAATTGCTCAGCAACACTCAGAAATTAGTTTTTAAAAGGTTACAATAACTGTCTAGATGTTTTCACCCTGACATGAATGGAGTTGGAGGATAAACACTATATTCATTTCAATATTGGCATTAGAATGGTCAAATTAAAAATAATTGGAAATCTCAATCTCTTAATGAAGCTGCCATTGGCAAAAGTGCCACTGGCAGCTTCATTAAAAAAACATATCAGCCTTCAAATCCAAACCAAGAAATAAAATGTATGTAGCTGTGATCACACTTATTTGTGCCCAGCTGTATGAGAACAGAAAAAAACACTGCACAGAGAAACACAAATCCTGGACACGATTTGGTTTCAGCTCAACACATCAGTCTGTGAATGTGATGCTGCATGGACAGATATTTGGGGGTCAGGTGGGGCAGGTGGGCTGGACGGCGGCGGCTGCTCCTGGAGGAGAGGTGGGGCTCTACGGGAAGTTGGTAGGGAAGAGGCTTAGTGGCTGGCTCTCGTTGGTGGGCAGGGGGGAGCGATAGCCCTCGAAGTTGCGTGGGATGCTGCCGCTGGTGGAACCCGAGCTGTTGCTGAGGGTCTCAATGCTGCCCTCCCTCTGCAGCTCTGCAGGGAGAGAGACACAGACACAGACAGAGAGAGGAGAGAAGAGAGAGAGAGAGAGAGAGAGAGAGAGTGTTGCCATCAGGTGATCTGTTTTAAACAACAAACTGAACAACAGAGCTGTGTGTGTCCACATGCACAATTTGTCTTCTGACATAAACAAAACTCCCTCATTATAAGGCTGGGAATCAAACCTAAATACTGAGTACCAAATGAAATCTGTCTGCAGCATCAGTATTTAAAAACAGAAGCACCTAACGTTGCTGTTGCATTTCAGGTCTTGTTTGCATTTTCTTTGATCAGATACTTCCTGATGTTAGTCACATTTTTTAAAATCAATTTTGAATTTTATTATGTCTGCTTGTGAGAAGACAGGGTGGGGCCAAAACTGGCCCACCAGATGTTTCTAGTGGAAATCTTTTTTTTTTTTTTTTTATATTATATGAACATTAAAAAAAAAAAATATATATTTATATATATATATATATATATATATTCTTAAACATGAGGGATCCCTAGTTATGAATTATTTTTTATTATCTGAGCACAATGGGGAGGAAGTCAGTGAATCAATGGAACATGGAATCCTAGCTCCATAATCTTTATACACTGTCTAAGCAGTTTAGCTTGTTCTGTTACACTGTGGCGGTACTGATTCCCCAGGTCTTAACTCAAGGAAAAGGAGCCTGAGAATCAGTTCCCAAGTGCATAATAATAATAAAAAAATGAAAAAAACACCTTCACAAATGGGTATGGGGGTTTAATGAAAACAAACCAATAAACATAAATAAGTAAGCCTACGGGGCGCCGATTATTGTGAGGAAACACAAATTACCCTACAGACTGTCCTGGCCAAGAACTCTCAGTGGGTCCTGAAGTTTCACACTGCCTATATCTCATAGTGTGAGTTCTGCACCAAACAGAGGAAGGATCAGAAGGTCCTTGGGTGAGCAGTTCCCCACCTCTCTTATTCCTTCAAGAACAGTCACACCCTGATTGGCCGAGAGGGGAACCACCAAGCTGCTCTCCATCATTGCTGAGCAGTCAGTCCCCACCGCCTGTGCAACAGGTGATCTGAATGATCCTCTCATCAACCCAGAGGAATGTTTACAAAGAGCCAAGATGAGCAGCACACATTAATGAATGAATGAGGGACTGCTACAAACATGGTAGAAAAAATTATTTAGATTAAAATACTTGTACAAGAAACCAAAATGTTTTGGTTCAGCTCCAATATTAAAAGGGTTAAGGGGAGCTTAAAAACTTGGATCTTATATGCGTACTTTGTGCCATCCTGTTGCTAATATGATCAAACCAAGTGTGACAGGTCAAGAAACATGAGCACTCATGTGATCAGAGTGGTTGTAAATAAACCCAGGTTAAATTATCTGAAAGGCAACTGCAAAATTATTACCCAGCTTTGACCTTCTGTACTCACTGTAGTTGTGTTTGTTCAGTGTGGGGTTACTACCAACATTTCGGGTGCACTCGCTGGTTCAGATAATCTGGATAAACTGTTTCAAACATTACAAGATATGTGAGATTTCTAATTCACAAAGTTTCAGCTTTAATTACTCATCGGAGCACTTTGAACCTGCTTTTGTGGATATCAGCTATTCTGTGACAAAACCAAACTGCCCGCTTCTCCCAGCATTCTCTGGGTGAAACAGAGCATTTCTCTGACATGTCACGTTGCTGCACAACCCTTCAACATCCCTCACTGTGGACTAACCGAGCTGCAGGATCCCTCCATAAGGAACCTATTACTGTTATTATTACATGCTGTAAACCATATCTGTCGATATATGGACAGAATGGCATGTGTGCAAGTGGCAGCACAGTATTAAGACTGTGATGCATGTAGTGTATTGTGACGTCCATCAGGCTATGTTTAATCTGCTGCCTGGCTGCTCCGCTTACATTGGTCCACGCCCTGTGAATGTGCGGCAGCGTGCATCCATGACAGAGTATGACTGTCGTCAACAAATTGAGAGAGCAGGATTTGATAATGCACGTACTTGAGAACAAAAGTGAACATGGTCACAGCCACTACATGGAACATGCTCCTCAGGGCTGTGCACAGACAAGGGGGTCCTTCACGTGGCTGCTTCTCTCATATTTGTACATCTAATGTTTTTTTTAACCTGCCTTCTGACAAGAGTTGAATCAACCAATTGGCTCTTTTGACGTACAGGTCTAAGTTCTGAAAGGTTTGTACGTCAGCTCCTTTTAAGGCCTCTGATATTTTTTTTTTCCTGGTTTGGCTTTTTGGTTATGATGATGTGTTTAGAAAGCCCAAAGGGTTTTGCCATACTATGTGACCTCCAGATGTGTGTGTTATATGTTATGTGTGTATGTGTGTATTACTAGTCTAAATGTTTTTTTTTTTAAATTGCCAATTTTCTGGAGAGTTGAGGCATTGCTGCTAGGAAAAAGCATCTCATCCTTGCCTCAACTAAGACTAACCAGTGTTGAAGTGTGTCAAAACCCCACAACTACCTGGACTTACATAGAAAACATGCAGGTGTTTTTACATAGTCAGCACTGCATTAAAGAGGCTGCGTTGGTGGGGGTCTGTTGTTTCAGGTTGACAGAGTAACAGATTAATCAGTTTGGCGACTTATGAGACGCCGAAACAGTTATAAAACTATGAGGAAGTATGTTAGCACTGTGGAAAGTTATCAAGATATAATCTTTTCTTCTTTTGTTACGACGATTGGAAATGCACTGGTAGATTAGCTTACGTTGTTTTAATGCAGTGGTTCTCAAACTTTCTGGAGCCAAAGATTTAGTTATTCCATAACTGTCTATACTGAAGATTGATAGATTAACCTAGAAATCTATGAACAGAATCTTCATTCTTAGACAAATGTCTATTCTCAGTGGTCTGTATGTGAGGAGAAAAATAGTGCCAAAAGTGATACAAAGAATGGGTTATTTTTTGTCAGATTAATGATGAAAAAAATCTATAGATCAATAGATACTGACATTATGGCATGTATTAAAATTACAAACCAGTATAAATGCAGAACAAAACTAAAAGCTGAGATTCTCTTTGTATCTGTCTGCTGTGACCTGCAGTTTTTTTCTGCTATCAGTGAAACAGTTTCCACTGCTGGAGCTTTTACTGCGCCAGAATATCATGCTATGAATTCTTTCTGCAGTTGGAGGTGACGTTGTACGGCACTTTGCTGTCTGTCAAAAACTAACTGCAGAACACATCAGTGACCTTGAGATGAACAGGAGCTCTAATTAGCTTAAGAGTCTTTTCAAATTCGTACTGCACTGACATAAAACCGCAGCGTGTGTTTAATACATCCTGCAGATGTTCAGAAGCCAATATGGATTCTGTCTTTGTCACGGAGAGGGCATGCAGGAAGTGGGAGCTTCTTACTTTAGCCCAGGAAACCTAATACAAACCACACTGTTATTATCCCGGCTAACACGCAATGTGCCACTCTGCGGTGTTATCCCAGCCTGCCGCCCTCACTCCCAACCCCCCCTCCTGTTTAATTCCCCCAACACTGCACAGGGCAGAAATGCTGCAGTAATCGCAGGCAGAGGTGAGGACTGCAGGTTCACACAGCTTTGGTTTCAGATAATGTGTGAATTTATAAGGCCAATACTGGTACTTTATTGGATGACGTTGCTAATATTTTCTTATCTGTCAAGATTAAAAACCTCACTCACATTTCGACTGTGCAGCTCTCACTGAAACCCTGGATAATAATATTGATATTGGAGCCTCTTGTGCAGAATGCTTGAGGTGCTAATGTGATATTGTGTTCCACTTTTCCGTAAGAGTATGACTATTTCATTTTGAGGTTAGAGGGTTAGGAGTGGGGATGTGGATTGGGGAAGGTGGTTGTGAAATGTTGCCATGGCGGGAATGGGGTTTGAAGAATTGGGGGCCGGCTGTACAGTGTGGGGGAAATCCAATATATATGTTGATATATGGCTTTATAATAATGTTTTGCTGCACGTAGTAGAAGCAATAAATAACGTTATTTTTAAAAACAAACAAAACCAACTATCCTTTAAGAGGAAAACAGCACGGACTGAGCAATATCAGCAGTCTTTAATCCACACTTTCTTCCTCCCACAGTCATGCTTATACAGTATCACAGCACACAGCGCAGTGCCGGGGTTTATCTGTAAGAATATGGGTCATCTGCAATGATATCATTTTTCCAGCCACGGCTCCAGGCAAGCAGAGACAAGTGCTGGAGTCACTCAGACTGAACCTCACCTCTCCTCTCCTCTCCTGCTCGCCAGCTCCTCGCCTGTGTGCCAACGCAACACCCATGGGTCCTTCAAGAGCACCCAGGGGATCTCTATCGAAACGCCACTATGCTTCCTTTCACCCATTAGCAATTCCTGCGCTTCATTCTTCCTGTCAATCTGTAAAATTTGATACAGCGCCTCCCGATTAACTCTGTTCTTCTGCCTGCCACTTGCCCTCCCAGCTAGCCTTTTGCCAACCCCAGCTAGCCCAGCTGGATGTGCACTGTTGCAGTGTTATTGTAGGTGCTGTAAGCTGCTGAACACCCCAGTAAAGCCCTAAAGGCCCTTTCTAGTGCTGCCTAATCCACCTCATTGTGTGACGCCTACCAGCTATTCAACAAGTCTTAACCTCTCACGCCCCCGACACAATCCCCCAGCGCTCTAATGTTGGGGATCTTTTCCTCTGGGCCTGATGTCACTAGGTAAAGTAATATGGTTATTTACTATGTGGTTTTGTGCGACATGATGTGTAGATAATGCTGTCCTGGAGGGAGGCCAATGAAGAAATGGAAACTACTGTAGGGTTTGACTGATATGGGCTTTTAAAGGATGGTTGATCTGAGCTGGATGATAAATATTTTGCGCTAATATATAGTGGCTTATCTTTAAAAATGTCATTTCCAATGCCAAAAACGATATATATTTGAAATTTAAAAGCTGATAGCACCATCTTAAATGTGACTATTTGGGTGTAGTGTGCAGTGTTTTGACCATTATAGGTCACTGAAATAAAATGTTCCAAGCAAGAAATGCCTTGACTCCAGATATCGGCACGTGTGGAGCCTAACCTTGGAAGTCATTCTGTTGCTGGTGTTGACTCTGTGCGGCTGCTGGGGCCAGAGCTGTGCTCTGGGACGACACCGTCGGCCAGACTTCAAAAGAAAGTGCGAGTCGACGCGAGATACAGAGTCGAAAAAACTATCAGTAAAATAGCAGCAGATGCCACAGCTGGAGATAACAGGGAAGGTTTTTCAGGCCAGAGTTGGATGGAGGGAAGGTAGGAGGGGACTTGGCAGTGTTGAACAAGGAAGGAAATGTTGCTGTTTTTGGAGAGGCGTCCTTACACAATCCAACAGAGACACATATAACAACACGGCAGCAAGTTAATACCTCATCAGCCAATCGGACATACAGAGGGAATGGTCCAGTCTGCACCCTCGGCTGTGAACAGGCATTAATCCTCTTATACTCTCACACAAACACACACAGACTCCAGCATACACACTTTCATTTTCATACAAAACACACAGGCTAAACTAAGTCTCAAATGCAACGTGCAACAAATGTGCAGTCGTAACACACTGCAATATAGAACATACTGTCACATCATAACATGCTCCTAAACTTAAAGGAAAATTCTTTATTGCCTTTGTTTATTATCTTATTTGCTTAGTTTTGTTCATCTTTCCTATTAGTTTAGCTATTGCAGTGATCTAGGAAAACAGCTAAATGACTACAACTAAAATTACTTTTATTTTTAGGTAAATGCTAAATGAAAATTGATGAATTATTTTCGATTTGTGCCTTATTTTCACAGCTTTTGTAATCATGATAATGACTGGACTAGGTTTGGTCTAGTAAGTACAGTAGGTCAGAGTTGAACCAGGAAATCAGTCTGTTAATTGTGATGGATGTTTTCAATGGACGGTTTGTGTAATAATAATTTTACCATTCGCCTTTGTTTTCTCTTCCAAATAATTTTGACTAATCGAGAGAAAAGTCGGCCATCAACTTGGTGAGAACAATGTTATTATTAATGATAGGGACATAAGCCAAAACTAGGAAAATAGACCTAAGCTGTATGAAACTGGAATCTCCCTCTAAAGCACCAGTGTGTAACATTTAGGAGGATCTACTGTCAAAAATAGAAACTAATATTCACAGGTATATTTTCATTAGTGTACAATCACCTGAAAATAAGAATCTATTATACTAATATTATTGAAAGCTTAGAAAAAAGCTAGTAACCTTGAGTTAGAATTTATTGAGAGACTATTATTATTGTGAGACTAGACTCACCACTGAGAGGAAGGGATCAAAGAGAATACAAAGGAGCTCTTAATCAGAGGGTCTGTGCCAGCCGGGCCGGGTAGAGTCCCATCCATCCGTCTATCCATCTATCCTCTCTCTCTGTCTGTCTGTCCCTCTCTCCCCCTGAGAGGCTGGGATGGGGGCAGTAACCCATAGCGATAGTATACTTATCCCAGCTGATTGTTTTTGTGTTTTAACTTTAATCTCACCGTTGGCCCCAGCTGGCTCTGATTAGTGCTCTCACGTCACATTCCAACCCCCAACACTCTCACACACACACTTACATTTACACAGAAGTGCATACACACATTTGCCTATGTGAGAAATGATTCACATACATATTGCTGTTGGACCAAATGTGGGTTCCTTCCGACTGGTACCAGTATTTTTTAAATGAACCCACCAACAGGCAGAGCATATGTTGATGTACTACTGCTCGAGGTTTAGACCTTTATAATGTACAGAAACATAAATTAAAAAAATATCAATAAAAATGCTCCGGTTTCTATGGCGGTGATGATCAGGGCTGTAGGCAAGGTTTTCAAAACACTGAGGTCATGAGTCCTCTTCCTCAGTTCATTAAACCCCTCCAAATATTCAAAAATATTACCATTCACATATATTGTTCCACATTTATGTGACATGCACACAACCAAACATCTAGAGCTGCCTTTCTCCCCAATGTTACTTATTTTAGTTCAAGCCCACAGTGGCAGGGGAAGATTAACTGTGCCAAGATAATTATGACTAATGAGTTTCTACTTAAACAGGCACTAATGATAAAACCAGTGGGTACGCTGTAGAAAACAGCATGATCAGGTTTAGTCTGTGAAGGAAATGAACTACAAGAACTACTTTCCAAATGCCTTCAGGTTTACAAAAAGGCTACAACTTCCAGAATATCTACAACTTTTCACCAATGTCATTAATCAACAGCACTGGCATGTTATAACTTAAGATACTGAGTTCAACCAATATGTATATAAAATACCATTAATAATAAGGACTTACAGATGTTTTACACATGAAAGCATGTCAGCATCACCATGAGAGCCTTTGCTCTGCAAAATCCTTAGAAAGCTGTTCAGTTGGACGACTGAGCCCACATTAGTGGGAAAGCTCATTAACATCTACCGGAGATCATCCTGATGGACTGTGAAAAGCCAGGCTTAACACACCCTCCTGTGTAAAGGACAGCACACATTAATGCAGCTGGAGACACACACACCACATACAGTATATCAGGATAGATGGCATGTGCAGGGTTCAAACGGAGCCACATGCTGGGTATTGAAACCTCTCTCATTTCATGCATCGCTCAAATGTTCTGGACTAGCCTGGATCCAGCTCAATGGATCGCTCAATAATGTATTCATTCATATTTAGGCACTTGTGTTAAGGCTGGTTAATTATGTAGTTCTGGAATCATCAACTTCTTGAACGATGAAACCCTAGTCTGCATCTTTCCCGACTAATCAGAGAGAAAAAAGAAAAAGGGATGCTTAAAGCACCTTTAAAAACACACTAACAGTGTCCAGCCCACATACTGGCAAGTCCACTGAAAATGCACGACGGCCTCATGCTTGAACTCCACAGGGTAAAGCCACAGTCAGCAGCTGGTCCCATGAATCATGATACTCAACAGGTTGCGTGATTAAGAAACAAATGAAAAAGAAAGTAAGTGATTCATGGAGCTAATTCCGGCCTTTGAGTGGGGACTTTCTCTTCGTCTTCTCTGGCTGTATATTCTAAGCTACACCAGCTCCATATACACAGCTGACCACAACTTTCCCAGCGGCTGCTCATTAGAGTGTGTTATAAGGGGTGCCAACAACAGGCCGGGACACTCCTGACACTCTATGTGGGCCGCTTTGAATTAGGCCTCTAATGAAAACCTAGTGGTGACCCAGGATTTGACTGGCTACTTACTCAGAGCAGACTGACAGCCGCCTCACCACTGGACACAGTATGGAACTGCTTTTATAGACCAACTGCTGCTCTTATACATGAGCCAAAAGAGAGCAACAACTGATCCAGACTGGTCTATCAAATGAGTAACATAAACAGCTAATATGGAAAGGAATGTTGTATGTCCAGCTGAGTTTGTACACATACAACTAACTACAAATAATTCCACTGCAGCTGACATCAACTGAGTAACTTCTGAAGGCAAGGACATAGACACTACAACATTCTATTTCCATAGCTGGGGTCATAGGTTCTATGTTGTCGTGTACATTGTGCACTCTAAAGTAATTGCTGAGATCTCGGAATGTGGTCCAGTAGGGCAAGAACCAGTACCTACCACACTTGCCATAGTTATGTTCACTTATGGGGCCCTGTTTTCGTTGCAAAAACACAACGGCCAGGGCAGGTCTTGGATGCACAGACAGCGCAGGTGTCTCCGTGCACAGCTGTTATTTTGGCTCATATATGTGCAGCAGCGCAAACTACAAAAGGACTGGGTGAAGAGGAATCTAGATGAGAGGGTGTGTTGATTAATAAATATGCTCTCAGCCAGTCACATCACTGCTCTCATCACTCTGAAACAGTTGAGCCAATCACAGGGATGCTGTCTCTGTGATTGGCAACGATTGCAACTATTACTTTGTTGCAGGGGCGTCATGCAAGCCAAAATAATGAGGGGGGCATGGGGCACCTTCCTCAGAAAAAGGAGATAATGAAGCAATTCTCTGCAACTTGACGTACTGTATAAATTCAAAGACTTTGCATATACGTATATTGGTATGGCACCACTGCTTTTTAATATGGCAAGAATGTAATTATTGGTTATTTAGTAAATGTTATTGGAATTCCATTTTAGTCAAATGAAAAATTACTCTCTGCAGCCTTAATCTAAAAATAACAGATTCACTTTCAAGATCTACAGTATATTATGTTTTGAGCCACATTCCAGTTCAGATGCAGCTTTTGCACTGATGTCATTTTTGGATCTGAGACTCAAGGGGTGCAGGGCGTTCAATATGTACATTTTAGCGGCATACAGATGATTCCACACAGGTCAGAGGGCTCACTGAATGGTTGAATAAGTATGACAATGAGGTAAATCACAGTCACTTTCAGTCAGTCACCAGATCTCCACCAAACTCAACCCATCCCACAACTATGGGAGATTCCATCACAGAAGCATCAAATAAGGGAATATCTTTTGGAAAAACTGTGTTCATCCCTCCAGTAGACCCCAGAGACTTGGAGAGTTTATGTCAACAATACTGAAGCACCTTACTAAGACACTTTGTGTTGGATTTTCCTTTAATTTGTCACCCATCTGTATCTAGTTTTAAGTGTCTACGTGATATCACTGTTGATGCAGGGTGAGGTTGTGGAAATTCTACATGTATCAAAAAGTGCTTGAGGCTCACATAAGCATTTTAAAAAGACAGTACATCATCAGTAAGCACATTTCAGTAGTTCTACTTGTGTAAGCACTTCATGAGCAAACTGCCGATGGTAGAGAACAGAGCCCACTCTGTAGACCATTGACATATCCTAACCTGAACACACAAGCACACATACACACACTCACATACATATGGTTTGATGTCCTTTGACAAGCATGTTGGAAGACCCCTGTCAATGGTTTTGGACAGGAGGGCTGGTCTCAGCTGAAAGAGGTTGCTGGTGTTGGTGTCCGCTGAGGAAACTGATGGACAGCACAGCGTCAGGAGGCTGTCGCTCATCATCACATCACATATCTGACCAGCCCCACAACCACGCCAAGGTAGGGCCAGATAAGGCTGCTGCTCAACACTGTGTGTGTGTGTGTGTTTGAGAGAGAGAGAGAGATGTGGCCAATGCTATTCCAGAGCAGTGGTAAAAATAGTCTATATACAGTACATGTGTAAGTCTGCTCCTATGTGTCACACATAGTTTAGAAAATGAAACCTACGTCTAACTCTGCCTTGACTCAAAATAAGAAATCACTCATGAAGTATGAAACTTAACTTACAGTGAAACAATAGAAGTTTTGAAAGGCCAATGTCCATGGATCTTTGGATCTGAACTATAATTAGGACCAGGAATATCAACACACAATCACACAGTTTAGAAAACCACTGCAGATTGGTCTCTCTGGGTTCCAACTTTAACATCATGTTGCACTTGGTCACTTAGATATTTCCTGATCCTTGTAATCTTGCTGTGCAGACCACAATATAATATATTCTTGTTTATTGTATTTGCTCTTCTCTTACCGCTTTGTGTGTACTGTAAAAATAAAAAAATAAATATATATAGTGCACTATTTCTTAGCTGCTATAATAGAGCAATTTCCTTTTGGGATTATTAAAGATTCAAGATTTGTACAGTTTTATATTAACAAAAAAAAAAGTTTTTAGCATGTCCTTAAAAAAAGTTTTTTTATTCTTGAGATAGTAAATCCTCAAGACATTGGAAGGTTGTGCCCAGTGAAACCCAAGATACTACTAACAACAAACACTAATGTATACATACTTAATGTATGCATTTGTACATATATACTTTTTTAAATATCCAACAAATCTTCCAAATTAAAAGCTAAAATACGTTTGTCCATGCCCTACAAAACGACACATATGAACGATTTCTGATCCAGTGTCCATAACGGGCAAAACTGTTACAAATGACTGCTGGAAACATACATTTGTTTTATAATCTGACTATACTGCGGTTAACGTTTGGTTAGGCTTAGGCCAAAAACAACTTAGGTTAGGTTTAGGAAAAGAATTAGGGCTGAGAAATTACTTCTTAGTTAAGGTTATGGCACATTCGTTGTCATAGTTACAATAATATTTAATTAAGTTTAGGAAGTGATCGTCATGGTTAAAAGAAGCCAATGTTGCTTGTCTCCGGTATTAGGGTTAGGGTTAGGGTTCCTCTTTTGTTCGTTTTGGGGCACTTGCTGAAGCTGAGCATGTGACATTATCTGAATGTCTTTTATAAAAATGGTGTCGGTAGGTCAGACAACATATTGGAATAGAAATATAATGTGGCATTTAAAAGTTGTGTTATTTTAATGCAGTCCTGTTTTTGGTTTGGAAAGATCTTGTTGAAGGAGACATCTTGATGCGCAATTCTCTAGAAAAGCAGCATTTTCCACATTTCTTCCCCTGTTTGGCACATCCTAGCGACTATACGTGGATTAGTTCTTCTGTTTTACTAGTTCTTTTGCTACAGAGCTCAATGACACAACATGAATGGTGTGCGTTGAACATAAAGCCAGGAGGCTTTTTGTCTAGTCATGATTTTGATGTTCCTTGCTGCCTTCTGACCTGGCTGTGTACCATCAGGTCAGAAATCTGACATTGGCGAGGCATCTTTTCTGATGTAAAGATCATTGTGTTTGCATGCGTCACATCAAAGCCAGATGACAGAATCTGATGCTGTTAATAGTGGCCTGATTTTTCGGTCTAAATGTAGTCACTGTAGTAATACACAGACATCACACACACACACACACACACACACACACACACAGACTCTGCGCTGCTTTTCTTAGAACAAGTGTGATACCAGATCAGCGGCAAATGAAAGCAAACTCGTGTAAGACTACAGAGCTGGTAAGAACAAGAACAAGGCTCCATTAGGCACAACACCAATGCACTATGGGTATTTGTGTACAGGTTGACCCTGAGAGACACACAAACAGATACTGTACACACACAGGCACATACAGTCAACGAAGCAGTCAGCAAAGGGTCAAAAGGGAAAAAGTTCAGCTGGTCTGTATAAAGGAGAAGAGTCCTTTGAAAAGCTGGATACAAAGAGGGGCCTCCATTACATATGGATTGCCTTTATATACAGTAGAAAAGGGACAAATATATCATTCTTGGGTTTGAATAAACAACAAATTTGTTGTTGGGTAGAAAAAGGTCAGCAAAGAGGTTTGACCTTTAAGAAGCATCATTTCTTTTATCTACCTTAATGTGAAGCAAATGCACTCTTTGAACAGGTTAGATGTGGGTCAAGAGCACAGTGGTTGGAAGGGTTACAGCGGACGAATGCAAAGGAACACTCACCAAACGCACATAAAAAAGAATTTCTGTGGTTAATGCCATCAAGATACTAGTCAACCAATTCTGACATTCTGTCATAATACAGACTATTTTTTAGTTTTATTAGATATAGGTTAGTAGAGATATGAGCAGAAGAGGGAGTGAAGTACTGTGTAAAACTGGCAGAGGTCACATCCTTAATTGAAACTGAAGACCCCTGAAAACCTCAAGATCAATTTTTTGGTTGGTCTCAAAGATTACACTCGTCACTTTGCATGAAGAAAGGACACTAAACAGGCAGCTAATGCAACATATATCTCACAAGCGCTTCCATGGATCTAATACTGGTGCTGCTATAATTGTACAAGCTAAAAAACATAGTTAATTACTCTGCTACATATTTGAAAAGCCTAATTTAAGTCTTTAAAATCCAATAAACATAAACCAGTACAAAATAAATAAAATTACTTGTATAGCACCAAATCATAATTAGGACACTTCATATAGAGCAGGTCTAAACCATACTCCTTACAAAATTAGATAACACCACACGATTGAACATATATTGCAAAAACTTTTTGTCTTATTGCTGCTTAGATACCTATACAAATAAATGAAGTATAATTCTACCTCTAAGGTAAGATGCCCCCAATTGTCTTTGGGTATTTTGAACACTGAGGTAAAATGGAACACAAATGAAAGGTGAGTAAAAGCAAAATACATCAGATTATATTACATAGTAATAATTACTTACATTGAGCTTGGGTTGGATTGCATTTATAAGGCAATGTAATTCTATAATGTAGTAATGTGAAAAATATAATCTCTCATGTTTAAACTGTACATTGAAACTACTGTAAATGTATATTATGTATACCAGTGAAATTACATTTTATTTCCTTTACTTTTACTAATGTATATGCAGTGGCTAATCTTTTAGGTTATTTCCAGAAAAAAATTAGCCGAAATGAAACCTGTGCTAAATGCATTATTCCTAGAGCACAAATTCATGTCCAGATAATGACTAAGCATGCCTTGAAATGTTACAGTATATGAATACTATATTTTAAGAGCTAGCTTGTATTCATCAGTTAATGACCCAATGAAGAGAATCAGTTTAAATTGCAGCCTATGATCCACTTCATCAACCGATCCAGAGGCATTTCTGGGTTTTTAAACTTTTCTTCTAACCTCTTAACAGGCAAACACAAACCAAACAGATGCTTGAAATAGCTACCAATGTGAAAGGAAGCTCTTGCTTCTTGTGTAATCGTCCTCTCAAATTACTGTCAGCCTGTGCCAGAAGATTATTGTGCTCATCATTAGGATGATCATTGCCTAATTACTGAATTAGACATCCTTGTATTGCTTATGTTTGTATTTGAGTACATGTGGAGTGGAGAAGAGAGATACCATTATCTCTATACATCAACACAAAGCAGATGCTTTTCATACGAGCTTTCATCTTGGACAGGGGTCTGCATGGAGTCTCAATGTAGAGCAAGTCTTCTTATATTGTATGGGTTCATTTTTATTCTCTGCCAGTGGTTCTGTCAGTCTAGATCTCTTTGATACAGTTTGTTTGACAGTGTAAGGCTTTAACAAGAATCAATGCTGCCCAACTTTCTCTCATGGAGAAGAAGATACTGTATGTCTATTCAAAAGCCTCCGAGGGGTAGCGGCCTGTAAAGCGTACTAACATGTGGAAACTGCCTCAACCTGCTTCACTAGCAAGGCAAAGCCAATAACACAGCCGCTATCTTAGCTACGACATGGGACAACTTTTACAAATGTCGGTGAATGGGCATCTAATGACCCATCTGGGAAGTCATTATTGGATATTGTTTGGAAAAGGGAAGGCACTTACAAAAAATACTTGCCATGTGAATGGCTGAACCATCTGTCTATCACTGTCTATCATGGGTGAACCAATCAAATCAAGGAACCATATAACATAGTCAAACTCTTTCCAAAGCCAGTCGGGGGAAGAACGAAAAGATCTTTTTCATTGCGAAAAGCCTTCAGTGCCGTTCTTTGCTCTTCTTTAAATTAAGAAATGCTCTCCAGTTCTGATAGAACTGATGCTAGCAGCATTTACGCTAACCTCTTTAGTAGCCACCATTGTTGTTTTCGAGCAGTCACACGTCATCACACACAGCTAGCATTAAACCATGCATGTAGCTAGTGCTGCAGCTGCCAGTTGTTAATGATTGGTCTGAACCACTGTGGTTTGGACCCAAGTACATAGTTTAAAGGCTGGGAAGATGGATTCTTGTATGATGTTACGAGTCCAGCTGCCTAGCAAGGTCAGTGTTTTGCGTGATCTACCCAAATTCTTACAACACACAACTACATATGATTTCAAAAGTAGCACAAGCACAGCAGCTGCAGGCTACTTTGGTTTAGTTAATCCCATGATGTGGAGCATGCAGGTACTGTGGGGACGTCCGACCTCCAAAACATTAGAGTCAGTTGCTTCACAGTAGCATTTATAGTCAAAGGAGATACTAAATATACATGTTTCACAATGTTAATGATTGTTTATTGTTTGTTTTCTAGCTGTGATTTTCAGATAGCATAGCTTGTGGAACGCTGTCCAACAGCTGACACTCAAATTTCAGCTGTCATAACACCCACAGACCCTCACCAGTCTTGAGAGTAAGCCAGAGGAGTTCAAAGACAAATTTGGTTCTTCTGTCAAATGCTTCCGTCGTTTCAGAACTTGTCTACTGACCCATTTCCTTCTATCCTCTCCAACCCATTTCTTAGAAGTGGGTTATATGCATGTGTATGTATATATATATATATATATATATATATACACATGCAAACAGGCATGTCTTTGGTTGGACATTCTGTTGACAGGAAGTTCCAGTGTTGTGGAAAGCTGGCCTGGCTCAGCTCAGCTCAGCTGCCTCTCCATTATGTATCCTATCACTTATTCATGCCACCATATTTTATTGATACACACATACACCCGCATGCAGGGTCATGTTAGGAGAGATTGTGTGTGTTTAATATTTGTGTATACATGAGAGTCAGCATGACAGGGTGTGAGCAGAATGTGTGTATACATGTATATTGAGTGTATGCACTCCCAAAAACACATTATCTGTTTAAAGTGTGACGGTGTGTGTAAGCAAACACTCTGCCTACACTGTATGTTTGCTCACACTGTATGTTCCACTATGTGCAGTCCATCTTTGACATGATTGATGCAATAAGGTTCACTGCATTAGATCATTACTGTAAAACTGATTAATAGAACCACTTCACAAAAATCTGTTTTCCCCAAAAATGTTTCCTTTGAGAGTGAGTCGTCACTTTGATTTCACACTGGGGAGGGAGCTGACATCATTGCAGTTATCCAAGAAAGTGTTTTCCTGTAGCAGAATGCAAAGTAACATGAGATACTACAGATTGAAAGTAGCCTTTCGGAAATAAACATTCCTAGTTGCTTAAGGAATGGAAATTTTGTCTCTGGGATGTTTTGACCTGACTTGAATTATATACAACATAGCAGTATTACTGTGAATGCACTGGAGTTCTAAGGAGTTTTAAGGCTCCATGATAGTCTAAATACTGTTTTACAAATCCAGTTATGGGTTTGCTTAAAAATTGTCTTTTTGAAATAGATCAAATTAACAATTTGTCTTCTGAATTAAATGTTCTGTTTTAGTCATTAATATACTCCAAAACAAATGTGAATACAAACGGTTCTGTACATATTACATGTCTTTACTATATATACATATACATATACATATTACATGGCTGTATGCTGACATGTTCCACACATGTGCCTACTGCTTGTAGGCACACATAGTTCTCCCAGGCACCAGGAAATGATCAAATTTACAGCACTCAGATACTCACAGACCCTCACGGCCATGGAAAGTATAATTTTGGCTTCATTTGCTTAATCTCATCTCCTTTGCATTGTGTGTACACATGACAGTGCTAAGTTTGTGTGGTGCTCCAATGTCTGTGAATTCATTAAAGATTATTTAAATAATGTTTAAATCATTTAAGCCTCAAGTGGGTTTTTAATGTTGTTGACTATGATTCACAAGTAACACTGAAGACATATTACACAACCTGTACAGCCAACAACATGGCATCTTTTGGTGTTTCCGTAGATTGACTGCCAAACAAATTCATGTTTATATAGGTTTAGCTTACAGTGAAGAATCCAACAGGGTCAGTATTCTTGAAATGAACTAGATCGTTAGACGATGTTCCCGTCTTTTGCATATCTTTCTAGTTTCAAAGCAATACATTTTGGGCAATCTCCTCTTAAGGCTTTCATGGTGTTACACTCAATGGTACACACAAAAAATGACTAATACTTGTGTGAGCAATGACGAAAGACGTTCAAGCCCTTCCTACTTCCAAACTACGCACACCACACTCAAATTCCAATGTCAAAAAGGTGAGGAGGGATTTCAGATGCTGATAGAAATTCTCACAAGGACTACATTTGAAGTGCATTGAGGCCCTAAGGCTTCTTTCAGAAAGTAAAAGCATGAGTTAGAGTACATGGGGACATGAAGTGGACCTCATCATTTTTACCTGCAGAAGTGGATAATCCTGGATTTGTATAATTTCTGACTGGCTAACAAGTGACTGGACCAAGATACAGTGTTACACTAACATGAAATTCTATCATAAGTCTATGTCAAAAGAGCTGGTTTCAGCCAGAAGTGAAGGTATTCAAGATGGATTATAACTGGCTCTTGTTTACCAACTTCTCTTTGGTCAAAAACAATCTCCTACTTCTTTGTCACCTTTAAAATCTATTGGCTAGCATCAAACTACATAAGGGCTCCCAAACTGCCAGCCCGAGGGCCATTTCCGGCCCTCTATCCCCCTCCCTCAGGCCTGCCACATAATATAAATAAATATAATATAATCAGACAATTCTACAATTCTATTTTAGAAAATGTGCAGAGGTCTAAGGTGCCCAAAAATGCATAAGAACGGAACAAGTTTCCAGGCTTTATTTGTGAATAGGCTGTGATATAAAAATATATAGAAAGTGCTGTACTGTGTAAGTATGATGTTACTGTCAATGAGAGCAAAGAGGATGAAGGACTAAGAATTAGAATGTCATCTGAGAAGTAAATAACATAGTTCTGGTGCAATTGCTAGCATACAGGGTCTTGAAACTTAACACTACATAGCCCAAATTCCAAACCACTCAAGTATCACGTGACGTAAGACACTAGTATCAGCTGGAGCGACAGTTTGGAGAAAATGGCCTGGATGCAGTTTGAGTGATGGGTCACGGATCATAGCGAGTTCATTGCTCCACTCAGCAGAGGGACAGAAGCAGCAGCAACAACAAGTGTTTTTCTGCGTGCCGGCCCTGCCGACGGTGATGCACCAGATTTGGTGAAGTGGATCGCCCTCAGCCACGAGTCCATTTCTGATGCTGTGCACAAAGTGTGTCTCCAGCCCTCTTGTTGTTCGACCGAGCCAAAACTGACGCAGGAGCGGGGCTTTAAAAAGCGCTTCCCACCACTCACTCTCCCTCTTTCTCTTTCTCGCCCTAATTCTCCCTCTCACTCTGCTCTCGCTCGCCCTCCTTTTCTGTGAAGCCTTACAGCCCTGTGTGTGTTTGTGTGTCTCCCTTGAGCGAGCTGTTAAGTGCAGTCTCCAAAAAACTCCACAAAAGCCCATTTGCAGTCAGCTAGAGTCCAACACACACACGAGTGTAGAGTGACACTAACACGCATGGACACATATACACACAATTACACTCACACACTGAGACCCTCACACATGTAGACGCACACTCTCTTACACTTGCACACACGCACACTTTTCACACTTCCCTCTGGGCAAACGAGGCAGAGTGGCAGAGGCGAGGCTGGGATAAATGATACAATGATATCCAGGCCTGACTTGTCAGTGGACTTGAGAGAGAGGATGAGGAAGATGAAGAGGAGGAGGAGGGGCGAGCGGTGGCAGCTCTGAATACAGAAATTATTCTTCATCGTCTCACACTGTCGCCGCACGTTATGCTCAAACTCTCGCCTGGCGACGTGGAGAGAGAGAGAGTTTGAGAGGAGAGCAGGAGGGGGGGGGTGAAGGGCAGATATAATGACCACACTCTGCTTTCACACTCGCCGTCTCTTCTCTCAGCACCATACTCTCCGGCCTCAGCCAGCCTCGCATTCCCTTTTCTGTTCTTTCACTTGGTCCCTGACGTCTTTTTTCCCCCCCTCTCTTCCTCCCTGCGTTTGTTCTCTCTGTCTGTCACGGCAGTGCTGAGTAGCTTTCAGGGAGAGAGTGCACTCATTTGCTCTCCCTCTCTCGCTTTCTTCACTCTCTTTGGTTAAAGCGAGGGGACAACATGGCCCTCTGGGCATGTCACAAAATGATTAACTAATAGTTTTGAGTTAGTCAAGTATCCAAATGGTGTGCGTGTGTGTATGTGTGGTCCATTGCACGAGTACTTCAGTCTGTACATTAGGGCGGCTATTGAGACCATCGTCACAATTATGTATACATACAGCTGCACATACATGGAAGCTGCGAGAAAGCCGGTAGCTAAAGATGGGCCATATTTACGCTAATTGAAATGTGTGTAAGTGAATGACTTCAATGGATGGTCGGAGTCACATCTTGAGTAGGCATGTCTGATTCATTATACATCCAGCCAGCTTGCTGGACAGACTGAAAGGACTTCATGACAAATCAGACTGGCATGTTGAAAACCTAAACTATTACGTTCAGTTCGCTTGGGGAAACCAAAAGCTGACACATTCAGCTCTCAGATGTCTTTTCCTCGTCTTCCACTGGACAGCATTTCTCATTCATGTCCTGTAAGTTCACGTCTACCAGTTGCTGTTAGACCACAGTAGGTCAGTTAAGAAGGAGCTGTAGCCAAGTTCATATAAACCCTGTGTAAGTGTGTGTGTGT
>NW_023340257.1:2132676-2132799 GCF_004916995.1 Morone saxatilis | reverse complement strand
TGTGTGTGTGTGCGTGTGTGGTGGGGGCACATGTCATACCAGCATTTGTGATACGTCACTGAATCTGTTCTTGAGCAGCCAGACCCAGAAGAACGGCCATATAGGTTGTTTGTGGAAGCAGCT
>NW_023340257.1:2132188-2132576 GCF_004916995.1 Morone saxatilis | reverse complement strand
ATACTCATACAAAAAGTACATTATCTCTACTGGATAATCGTTTCAGTCGAGTACTTGATGTTCTGGACCACGTTTCATGTGCTTTAATGAGTCCTCTTCAATGAAGCATGACATAGACAGAAAGGAATATGTGAAAACTGCAATCTTGTCCTAAACTACCTGAGCTTTTGATGAAGTGCAAGTGAATATTATGCACCAAAACTGAGATATTGCATCGGTACTTGAAACAACAAATTGTAAACATACTGTGCCCTACTTGAAATTCAAGACTATTTGGTAACACATTATAGACACTGGATGGAGAACTAAACTTCAACAACAGGTCTGACTAAATATGCATTACCTCAGTGACACTCTTATCATGTCAACTGTCAATGGTTTGCATGCT
>NW_023340257.1:2128424-2132173 GCF_004916995.1 Morone saxatilis | reverse complement strand
TGCTAGTCCACCAGCATGACACTGCAAGAACCCACACAAGTTTATAAGGCTTGCATGCATGTTGCTCTTGTTGGGGCATGTGGTTATGTGTGTATGTGTAGAACTGAAGCCAGCAGACGTCTGCACTGATTGATAGGAAAAGAAGGACCTCCAAGTCTTTACACCACCCCCACCCCTCTATCCATCCCTGTGTGTTGTTGCTCTTATGATGGGTATCAGTGTACTAAAACAAGGCTGAATAGCAAAGAAACCAGTCAGCAGGATAATAGCCTGGCTTTGTGTGAATGGAGTATGCAGCCAATTCAAATACAGGATGTATTGTACAACCATTAAATCACACAGCTGTCTGAACAGGCGTGCAGTCTAGTTTCCATGTTTCCTTAATAGACCAATTAATGAGGTTTTCTATGGAATGATTTATATAATAGCAAAACTAGAGGCTATTCATTTTTATATAACAGAAACAATTTCATGTTTTTTTCCCATGCTTGTTTGCATGGTTTCAAGATAGCTCTAAGACACAAATCGGATATGTTATTGTAAAAAGAAGCATATTGACACCATGTCCAAAGCATGCTTCAAAGTATTGTAAGATTGTCAGAATGGTCATTTCATCCACTAAAGGTCAAAGTTAAGACGTCTTACTCTGAACAATGCTGTCTCTCAGAACTGTGTGTAACAAATGGATTCATTTTGATCTACGTGGGACTGATATATACTGAACAGTGCAGCGACCTGCAGATCATGTTAAAGATGAATTCCACCTGTACAGTGATGTCTATCATCAATCTGAGAGTTTTTCTTCTGTTGGTGATTTTTAATCCCTAGAACACAAATGTAAACTTGTTCCTTGTAACTGTGACAAGAATATACAGTAAGGTCTATTTGTACCATGGCCACAGAGAATGCTTGATTTTAATTGGCTGGAGGGTGTGCATTATAATCAACACTGGTCTAAATGAACAGTCAAAGCTGGAAGCTGGTTTTGGATTTTCCTGCTTGCTGAAGAAGTAGACTTATGTTCATTTCAAAGAAAGCCGTTGCCAACATAAAGTCTACATTTATCGTGTGTATTCCTCCAAAATATGAATACAAAATGCTTAGAGTTTTGCTGGTAAGTAGCTTTGGCATAACCGGTATACCTCAGTCTACCCCACGTGGTTATGAAATATAATGCACTCTGCTTTGCAATAGTCTGTGTCAGACATTATTTTTCAATAACATGGTCAGTGTCACAGTAGGCGTGAGGCCCTGTGCAACCTTGATGTGCAAGGTCTTCACCGTTGTTATGAATGGACTTCTTAGCACAATGCACACAGCCATTCTAGCACAAGTTCAACTGTATGGCACAATTTCACACAAATACAGTCAGACCTGCAGTAACATTAAAAGAAAAAAGGTGCAAATGGGTACATGTCATTATTTTATTATCATACTTCCAATCATATGTGCTGTGGGTGCACTAAATGAGCCTTACAGTAGCATTATGCACACCTAAAGCTGTATGACGCACAGCTTAAACAACATTACCCACACCTAAGACAGCGTTACAAACACCTAACAGCGTGACGTTCAACCAGCATCATTAGGTATGTTGAATGCAGAATGATGGCATTGTGTGACCCCTTGAGGTAGGAGGCACTGCATGGCTGTACCTTTCACAACCCGATCACAGTGCAAGATAGTAACACCAGAAAGAAGCCTCAGAAATCATCTAAAATTCAAAGTCTGCGTCAGGCTAACACAAGTATATTCCCATAAATGTCCAAAGCAGACTTTTTGTGGCTGAAGGTTCATAGAAGCGTGATAAAGACACGGTAGGAATTTCTCTACTATTCCTTTGTAGCAGTGGTTCATGTTTGTGCTGTCATATTTAAACCCTGACTGCGAGAAAGCAGCGTTGATCTTCAGCCATTTGATTCTACCACTCTATCGCTCAGATTACACAAAAAGACGTGATATGATATTGGATGAATGACTGTGACAAATAAAAATGCAGATCCCATTGTTCCAAAAGCATTAAAAAGGTACATTTTTTTAATCCGAATTCATGAATATGGTATTGTTGTCTACTATGACCACTTTCCTACAATCACATTTTGAAAAATCGCACACAGCTATAATTCCTATTTCTGAAAGTGGTCAAGATGTTAACCCTCTGGGGTGGTAGGGCTCATCATTTTAAGTGAAATGATGACAGCAGTAGTTTTCAGTCACACAGAAGTAGAGTATATGGAGAGAAGTTCTCCAGGTTGTTTTGAAGACAAGTCCCAAATCTGGACGTTCAACAAAAAAATAATCGAACCAATTACTGCCCACAGGGACTAATAACTAAAGCAATTATGGTGCTTTAGAAATGAGTAACAGTAATGAGTAATGTATTGCATTTTTCCAGTCAGGAGCCCAACACCGGTTAGATGTGTATGGTAGATTACAGGCTCTTAGCATTTGCCAGTGGCATTAAAACAATAAAGCATTATACTTGATAGGTTATGGTAATATACAGTGCACATTCATCAAACGGAGAAAGAACACTTGGTCCAAATGGAAAAATAGCATGCTATTAAAGCACAATGCTGTCTAGTGTAATATTGATTAGTAAATGGGGTGAGAGAGATAAGCAACATTGTGCCGTCTCTTTAAGATTTACGTTTTCCGCCAAGTGCTAAAACCAACATGCTCACATATGTTCGCAAGTACGTATGCATGCGCATACACACTGTTCCGTGCTCGAGAGGAAACCCTCAATCTACACCGAGAAATGACATCAACACATATTTTCTAGTTCGAACTTTCTTTATGCTTTATACATTTTGCACACGCACACACACACACACACACACACACACACACACACACAGTCTAACACACAACACACACATATCACACACACATACACACACAGCAGCCATATGTGCACAGGACGTAATTATTTTTCTTCTGAAGTGATTACATCAGACTATGGTAGTGGAACCCGTCGCCGAAAGCCTAATAGCTGGTATGTCACCAATAAGCCAGAAGCCTAACAGTTTTCAAGTCTCCCAACCAAGCAAATGACCAATTATTAAGAAGGTTGCCTGTGGCCACGCCGGCCTGTTTAGTCATAAAATAAATCAATCATTCTGGAGAGCAAGTGGCAGGCCAGTCCATATGGGTACGGCTGCTTTGGGAAACACAACACACACACCACAAGTACATATTTTTAGTTTTTACCAATGTAGATATTAAGGCAAGTCGATAGAAACACATATCCATCCCACACATGCGTACACATCAAACCGCAAATAATGTTGCAATAAACTTGTGTACATACACTACACACAAAGTATAGAACCTGCATGCATATCCTGCTAACACAACGTATGTGAAGGGTAAGAGCTAATAAAATACCAGGCCCACACATGCACTGACCACACTTGCATATACCATTACATTATAGTTGCATACATGCACACACTCACATGTACTTTTGCACATACAGCTTCAAATATAAACAAATGAGTGGGTAGTTATAAGACATTTATAAGCATCCACAACACGAGTGTTACAGTATGTGTGTTGTGTATATGCTTAAACACATTAAGCAGTCATATCCATCCATAGACACACCATTACATATTGTACAGAAAATAAGAAATTATAAATACAAATACAATTGCTGGAATGAATCGAATCAGACACATGCGTCCACGACTCAGTGTTACACCACACATATGCACAACACATATTCATGCCACACACAACGGAGG
>NW_023340257.1:2125977-2128324 GCF_004916995.1 Morone saxatilis | reverse complement strand
TAAAAGGAATTCTTTATCGTAGTTTGTTACCGAACTCAAACAGACTTAGTGGAAGCTCAGTGGAAATGCTGCAGGCTGTTATTATATCTACACACACAGAGCCTATTAATGACGATGTGGTGGATAAATACATGCTCAGCGATGGTAATCCTATGTGCAACAAACACTTTCACTCTCCAGAAGATTCATTTTCTGTCAAATGAAGTAAATTCTACTTGATTTAAACGAATAATTGAAGCTAAACTTTAGTCAATTCGTTGGAGACCGCAACAGAAAAATCCAATAAACGCTGAGCACCTACGAGGGTTACCGGTAGACTATAAGACAGTTTGTGGGTAAATGCTGTCCTGTACTAATGATTTCTTAAAAAGAGTGCGAACCCTGAACTGTACTTCTGCTCTGTATTCTGTCTGGAAACAAACATTTTAATGATAACATGAAATTAAATCAACACACATAAAGAAACAGTATATTAAAACAAGTGACTGACGATTGATTGAATAAATGACCAACTGTGATGCATAACACAGGCAACACATTCTCACTCCCAGCTTGTCAAACACTGCCACCTCGTCAGCAAACCTACGCTTCAAAATATGACGACGTAATTTGCACTGCGGCCGGCACAACTGGTTGCGCCTGTTACAGAGAATACTTGTGATTCCACCAGTAATGCCACGGGCCATCCCAGAAGCATTTCTCCACTCTGCTCCATGGAGAATACGAGCCCATTCTATGTTTGATGAAAGGTGTGACTTACCCACAGAGCAGAGCTGGGGACTAAACACCTGTGTCGCAGGCACAACATCATAAAGCCGTGCTTGATGGAATTTTGTCATTAAGAGTGAGACCAGGTTGGCACAGGAGACAGAAATTTTGGCCTTACCTCTAATGATTTACCATTCATTTGTGGTGCCTGAAGCTTTAAAAAGGGGAATCTGAGAAACTCAACGGCAACAGTGTTCAACAACAATGTCCCAGTTTGTTTTGTTTTGCTAGTTGCAAAAGCAGATGGAGTAGTTAAGTGGTGATGATGGACCAATTATCTAGTGGATGAGTAGGACTTGTGGGCTTTACAGGGGGTGATGCAAGGCAAAGAGACTCCACTTAGTTCAAGGTAATTACCACACAAAAAGCTTTAAACAGCTATAATTATCATTTGTCTTTTTGCTGAATCAAATAGTTTCCTCGAGATCAGTTAGCAAATGTTCCACAGCCCAGTTCTGTTTCACGGCCCCTGGTTTGGGAAACATATTATTAAAGCAGCTTTGAACACCCTGTATATATTGATATGCTGAAACATTTAGCATATTGGCATCAAAATTCATAAAATGGCTAATTGTATATGAAAGTTGGCTCTGATATGTCTCTTTTCTGTCCATTCACCCAACAGATACAACTGCTTTATTTACATATGGCTTTTATATCTGCTAGACAATGCATCCATTTGTAAAGAAACTTAACTTTGTACAGTCCGGTAACCTTTGTGATTTGGAAATGCGTATGTTTTTTTTTATGATTTAAATATCAGCAAATAGTTTCTAACCAAAAGTCACTGGCACTATGCTGCAAACACCCATATCAGTCAACACGACATTGGTTGGAAAAAATATGGATGAAATGTTGTAGCAGAATGTAAGTAATAGGCGCAAAGAGGAAATTCTAAGAATATAAATCAGAGACAAATATCCATTTAGCTGCTCTCTATGGCTGATTAACATGACACCAAAGTGATTCAACTTGTTATGGAACGGTTTACATTTCCCACTGTAAACACATGGTGTCTGGTGTCTCCTTCCTTGGAAAACTCCTCTGATGCACAGTAAGTGACACTATGGCAACAAGCCCTCAGCACCAAAGATGGGGACGAAATAAAAATACCCCGCCACTTAAAAAAATTGTATATTGTGAAATGACACGATGCGAGTAAACGGACATAAAAAGCATCATTGTTCCTCAGCTGGAGCATCTCTCAGTTGAGACACACCAGCTCGCGTTGAGCAGTAGTCCGCTCTCCATATGGCTTCAATGGAATTTATGTTGGGCAGGCACCAATAAGCCAAATCTAGTTAGCAACATTATATCATTGGAGCCAAATCTAATTTCATCCCCAGTGTGTTTTAGTCGTCAGTGACTTTCTCTCTCTATCTCTCTATCTCTCTCTCTCTCTCTCCCCTCCTCTTCTTCTGTTCTCTCGCTCTCCCTCTGTCCATCCGTCCATCTCTCTATGTGAGTGTCACCTGCCCTCCGAGCTGGCGACGCTGGGTCTCGGCCTTAGCGTGAGAGCCCCATTACCCTGACTGGAGGCTTTGTTTTCCCTGTGAATCTGCGAGAGAGAGAGAGAGAG
>NW_023340257.1:2122670-2125966 GCF_004916995.1 Morone saxatilis | reverse complement strand
GTGTGTGTGTGTGTGCTGGAGGAGAATGTCAGAGAGACGGTGATTTGTTACATCAGCAAGCATTCCAGCTCCGAGCTCCTCTGAGTGTGTGAGTAGACACATAGAGAGGGGGGAAAGTTTCTTGTTTGTTGCTGTTGTTTCCTTCCAAATCTACTTTTGTAAATTATCACACAACACATAGTTTTTGTGAATGAAACAAATGTGATAAATAGCAGTTGAACTGCATAAATAATGACATAGACTCAGTTGAAACGGATTGTATATAAAAAGTCTGAAAAGTTTGCAGAGAACTCCCTCAACACTTGCATGGGAACACATGACAGAGAAATAGATGAGGGGAATGTGTGTATAGGTGAGGTAAGAGTGTGTGTGTGAGTGTGTGCGTGTTTGCAATCAGGTTCAAGGTCTATGTTAGCAGCTCTACTGTGCTGTGTGTGTCTATAAGCGCTGGGACCACAGCTCCCAGCAAATGGATACACTGAGCAAGATACCATCTGCCTCTGCCCATCTAAGTCTCACGCCAAGACACACACACACACACACACACACACACAAACATTCAGACAGCCTTTAAACATACCATATACAGCTGAATTCACAACGGAAACACTTTAAGTGCACATATATTAACATGGAAATCCTGGCAACTGTAAATAATTAATTAAATCTCACAGCTCTGGCAAAAAAACTCTCACTTTAACCCGGGGGGGGAGTGGATCATGTGTGGTTCATATGTGGATGGGATGACATGTCGAGTCTGGGCCAAAAAGACGTTTTTAACATTACTGGAAAGTCCTGTGTAGGAATACCACAATGAATTAAAAAGAATGAATGAAATGTGTGGTTCTCCACATCACTGTGTGCTTCATTTATTCCTCTGTAGTGGGAGGTCTGGGGTGTGAATGTGGATGAGGCTCAGGATGCGATATGGCTTTTATCAATAGTAATGTTTTAAAACAGTGATTCCCGACCAGGGGTACAGCTCTGATTCTCTGTCCGAACCCGATTAGACCCAACATGAGCCCGGAACTCAAATTTGAGGATGTGAGCGACTTTGATAAGGGCCAAATTGTGATGGCTAGAACACTGGGTCAGAGCATCTCCAAAACCGCAGCTCTTCTGGGGTGTTCGCGGTCTGCAGTGGTCAGTACCTATCAAAATTCATTACATATCAAAAATATTAAGTCAACTGTAAAACTGGAACACCGGCGTTACAATTAAGAGTAAGTAAAAACTAGTTAGTAAGCGAAAAAAGCAGGGTAAATAGTTAGCTACGATAACAGATAAATGGTTGAAAAAGATAGCTAAAGAATGTATAAATAATTTAATAATGGATTAATGGTCAAAATAGCTAAAAGTAATGGGAAATGGTTCAAAGAACCAAGAGTAATGGATACATTGTTGAAAAAGGTTAGATCAAAATGGATAAATGGTTGAAACATCCAGCGTGCCACGATTAGCACAAATACGAACTTAAACAAGAAAAAACACACTGTGATGTGTACAGACTTCATTTTGGATTGGACTGCTGAGTGTTTTCATGTTCCCTAACAGATTGTACATATGTCTGCTCTAAATGCACAGACTTCATGTCTGTGTGACTGAGTACGACTCAGTAAAAATGTACTGAAGTCTCCATCTGATTGTTTTACTTTCTTCCCAACCCCTCTCCTTTCTGCTCCAGTCTTTTCACAAGGTGGATTCCTGCAGACTTTACAATTCGCTCCCCTTATGGCAAGCTTACATCTTTTGCCTTTGATTTGGCCTTAATTTGATATTTACAGGTGTTTTTACCCAGTGACACAGTGGAATTTATCATTTCCTTTCCAGTACTTAAAGTACTAGCTCAGCAAAGCAAAAAATTCATTGAACGTTTTCAAATCAGTCAAAGTCTGAGGCTACAGTCTTTTTTCTTCTAAACTTACTTTTAGTATAGTATAGTATAGTATAGGGGTTGCTTTTTTTTTTTTTTCAGGAAAACACCTCTAGAACAAAAGCTTAGGAATTTCCGATCTCCATCATTTTTGATTCACACATATTCTGTATTGTTACAATATAGATTCATTAAGAAAAATGATAATATATTCCAATGGGATAAAATGAGTAACCCCTACCAATGACTAAATATGGTCTGATACACAAATGGCTGTATCTCAAAAACTGTAACGAGTAAATGCTTGTTACTATTGAATTCTTATTATTGGATACTTAATTTAAAAAATTATGTGCTTTGATCCAGTGCAAATCTGATATTTAACATGTCAAATGAAAACAACTTATTTTTGTGATTTTGTTTAAAAGAAAATCAAATTTATCTGCCAATTATAGCATGATGAATATGTGGAATCAAACATTTTGATTGTGTCATGTGTAGCTGCATGTCTTTCCACAGCAGATTTTGTGTTTTCACCTCTAACAGGAAAACAAATCTTTGGGGCTTTTAACATACTAAATATAGTTGTTTTGGGGTAAATAATATTTTACATATACTTAAACGACAGTTAAGTCACTACAACTAATTCATGTAAAATATGGTTACGTTTTATATTGGTGTATGTAGTATTTAGTAACTTTTAAATTTTTTAATGATTTACTTTTATATAGCAGGTATATAGCAGGTTCATAATATATTATGTATTTTACTTACCTGCATACATTTGTTCTAACATATGTTGCTAAGAAACACATATTACTTTATGTTATTTTAAGTGGTAATATTTAAATATTTTTTCTTAAAGTGACTTTTTTTTCTATTTTCTTCAATTTAAAAACTGATTCACAATTCTGCTATTTCTATCATGAATAAGCATTAAGCATTAATTCAGCATTAATTCAAATGTCAAGCCAGAATTATTATTCTTTTTTAATCACAATCTCTAAAACAGCATTTAGACCACTATGGGATACTGAAACCTGGGATAATGTTCACATATATTCATGTATCGAAATGTCGAGGGTCGGTTCGCCCAGATTACAAGAAAACAACACACTTTCTCACTTCCCTCCTCTGGTATCTAACCATGCAGATAGTTTTGGTTTTATTTATTTAAAAAACGACAGCAACTTCTCTGTCCAGCATTATTTTTTATGTTATTGTTAATACAGGGTGTTTTGCGGGATCTTAAGAAGTCTAGTCTAAGATCCAATAATCAAAATTTTAGGCCTTACATTTTGGCAGGTCTGAAGAAGTCCATGTTACTTGTATGAAGTTGCATTTTTCAGCATAATTTTTAAATGTGTTTTTGGGAAACATTTGTGCTCTAACCACTCTAAAACAAAACCGACATGGAACCAAT
>NW_023340257.1:2119745-2122570 GCF_004916995.1 Morone saxatilis | reverse complement strand
CCTGTAATGAGTGGAGTCTGTATGTGAGTGCGTGCGTCTGTGTGTGTTAAAGACGAGATAAACAACTGTGTTTGTGTGTGAGAGAGGGAGAAAGAAAGACATTGGGAAGACGAGAAGGGGAATGAAGTAGAACACACTGATAAATATAGTGATTATGTAAAATAAATGACGAGAGTGTGTTTGTTCCTTTGTCACCGTGCTGTTATTACTCTCGTGTTGTAAGTTTATTTATTTTTTTGTCGTACAAATAAAAGCCGTGTTAAGTTTCCTAAGCTGTTTCTGGTGGAGTAAACTCAACGTAGCTGTGATTCCTGTGATTCCGGTTCTGGCCCAGCGTATTAGTGCTGCACGGTTTAACACACATTCAGACTCTCGTATCTCCGCTGGCAGACGAGCATGTAAACAGCTGGAAATATGCAAATTCCTCACAAGCGCAAGCTAACTGGACTCGCAGTGTCCAGCTGTGGTAATATTGACCGAGCCTTTCATCAACTGACTGACAAAATCGATGGCTTGGATATCATTAACCTTCCACTCTCGCCTGCCCTCTTTATCTCTTCGTCTTTCCAGCTTCTTTCTTCGGTCCCTCCGTTTTCTCCTCTATTTCCGGTGAGATAACATCCTCCCTCCGGCACATCAGCTGATCGATGGATGGACCGACTGATTGAGTTGCTCTCTCTCTCTCTCCGTCTCTCCCCTTTCCATCTGTCTCCCTATTTCTTCACTCTCCGACCTCTGTCTTGGTATTTTTCTCTCCTTTTTCCTACCTTCACCAGCCTTTTTTCCCCCCCACTCATTATAATTCCTTCCTCTTCTCATGTGCCTCTTTCCACCACCATGTTCCTCTAATCACTCCTCTCCTCTCTCTGTCTCTTTGACTCACAGGGCAGGAAAACACTGAACCATGTTACTCTAAGTTGTGACCTGTGGTGAACGGGGGAGGAGGAAGAGGAGGAGGGAGGCAGAGGCAGGCGGACGGACGGACGGGCATCTCCCTTTAGGCGGCTCCCAGCCCGCTCAAAGCCATGGGCAACACGGCCACCAAGTTCCGCAAGGCCCTGGTGGGTGGTGACGAGGCGCTGGCCTGGCAGCTGTACGAGGGCAATCCTCAGTTCAGGGAAGGTCTGGACCCGAATGCGTCGTATGGAGAGCAGTACCAGCACAACACGCCTCTGCACTACGTCTGCCGCCACGCCATGACACGGCTGCTCAGGTGAGAGGCTTGTTTATGTTTTTGGGTTTTTTTTTTTCTGGGTTTAAGTTTAGTCGACAGTGACAGCGCTGGTGATTGAATCATTGAGGCATTTTTGAGGCTGCGGCTCGTAATGTTGTTAAGCAGTTATCCAATACAGTTGAAAAGGCGTTTATTCAAGTGAGTCATATGAAGTTGAACAGCAATTAGTAGTGTGTCAGCTTTAATAGATTTCTGAGAGTCACCGTCTTCAGAATTGTGTTCTTAAGGAGAGTAAGACAGAAGTCCAAAGAAACCAGTCGCGTGTAAAAATTATGTTCCACGGGTAAAAAGTCTCCAAAGTCATGAAGTGTATCAGTTAGACAGTGAGACACACAGACGCACACCGACACTGATTTAACAAAACTGCAAACGATTACTTGATTTAAAAACTGAGAGACTCAACAACAAGCAAACATAAAAGAGGCACTCGCCAGTATCTCACATGGAGTTCAGTGTACTCACCGCCAGTACACATGCCGAACATGTGTTACAGACTTTGGACACGGAGAGAGTCTAATGAAAAGCACTAGTTGCATCGGAGCGTCATCATATCTCTGCTTCTGCTGTGGAGATGGAGACTACAGTTTAATCTTTCTTGTGAGTTCCCCAACGTAATCAAAGTCCAATCACTGCAGTGCCACTGTAAGGAGTCACCTCGCACACACACACACACACACACACACACACACACACACACACACTCAGAGAACCAGAACATCCTACTAGTGGTGGGCTAATCCATCACTGGACCTTGACCTGGCAGCACTGTATGCTGGGTAATGCCACAGTGAGGAAGTCGGGTTACCTAACAAGACACTTAGCTGCACTGGACACATTCATAATGGGATTTATAATGAATTAGGACAAAAGACAGTGACCCAGATCACCAAAGATGTTTGTGTGTGACAGCATCAGGACACACACTGCTACAACATGTGCGCATATAAAATGTTTTGCTTTGACATATTCAAGATATTGCCTTAAATATACATGGTTTTTCATACTTAAAGACATTTTCTGTTGCACAAATGTTGCCAAAATAGTTGAAGTGCTCTCAGAGGGGATTTTCTCTTGACAAGAGATGAGAATGTTTTTTTATGGATGTACAGACTGAAAATGTACCGAGAACAGTGTGTGAACACTGGATCCTTTATCTTGTCTGTTATTTTTTTGCTGCAGACTGGACGTCATTTTTAGATCAGATTTACTTTGCAGTATTTTTTTATTTTTGGCATTCATACTAGTACAACGAAATCATCTCCTCTGTGCAATTTAGATCCATTTCTCTGATTTTCAACAGTCGTTTTTAACAACCAGACTGTAAAATCAATAACCCGAGCAGGGACATGTCACTGTGGCAACGTCTGTATTCCATCTGGATTGTGAGAAATCACTCAGTAATTGACCTAACATTAGGTCTTTTTTTTTTTTTTAAATCTTTCTGAAATGCTTCCTCTAGTGTTTTTGAGTACAACACTTACCTGAAAAATAAACATGAAAATGGAAGAGAAAAAGTTTAAGTTAAGTGCATGTTTTTCTGTATTTGTACTGGGGTTCTGCAGGTTAAATTTAAGACTTTTAAAGACCTTTT
>NW_023340257.1:2119162-2119728 GCF_004916995.1 Morone saxatilis | reverse complement strand
CCTTTTTAAGACCATTATGAATGCTATTTAAAAGTTATTTTACGTCCATACTGGAAAAAATAGGGTTCCATGTTGTTTTTTTCATTTTGTAGTAAAAATCTTTCCCAAAAACACACAAAAGTGAAAATTGAAAGTAACATTAACTTCATGGATCCAATAATTTTTTTAAAAATTGTCAAAATCACATTTAAGTCATTTTAAGGACTAAGGACACTTTGTTTTATATATGTGTCTTTATATGTGGAGGTGTGTATTTGTGTGTTGGCCATTGCCCACTGACCTGTAGCAGATCCTACTATATCCCTGGAGGGGGACTCAGACATGGCATCGGCCAGTCTCTCCCGGAGGCTTTCGTCAGTGGCGTCTGCTGAGCCGACATTGTGCCGTGGCACGCCAAAGCTCTCTGGCCAGCTACCGCATACTTCCAGCAGGGTCACGCCTCGCCCGTCAAATGGACCTGCATGCATAAAAACACAGGGTTACACAGGGTTAGGACCCTTGGAAATGGATTAAACCTACAGTATGTACGTCACATCAAATTCCTTCAGGATTCCTTCAGTGTTCAT
>NW_023340257.1:2109268-2119065 GCF_004916995.1 Morone saxatilis | reverse complement strand
ACCTTAAAAATCACTGTTTCTCCCACACTGTTGGGCAGCCAAATGATGTATTTTTATTGTAAGCTAATCTTACATTACATTGTATAAATAATACAATCAAAATTTAAAATAAAAATTCTTTTACAATATTTAAAGGCTCGAATTGGGTGCAAAAGAAAGAGAAATACCTTGCACTCTTAAAATTCACAAACATATGATCCCATTAAAAGCTCAATCTTAGTTTTCTTACAATATACTCATGCATGTGTCTGTATACTAAGATAAATATTTCATTAGAACCACTCTTGTAAAGTGACTGTTGGCTGAGTCAGCAGTAGCAGTGATATGTGCCGGTGGTCTGTCCCTGATGAGGAGGTCATTGGTATGATTAAAGCAATATTGAGTGATGACAGAAAGTGAGAAACTGCATGAGGAAACCAATAATAAAAAACAAACACTAGACTCAACACTAAAAAGACCATACTGTAGGACATTTAACAACTAAAATTTGCTCAATTTTTGCACCTTTCAGTGGTATTACATTTTTCCTTATTATTTGCTTAGTATTCACTGGCTCTTCATTTCAGGATTATTTATCAGCCAAAAATTTGTAACACACAACAACGTAAATTATTTATTACACACCAGTTCCACTGGAGTTCAGCACATCAGCTGGTTTAAAGTCACAAACACACACACCTAACAAACAACTTGTAAACACAACACGATCTTCATGCCTGTCAAACCAAATCCACACAGACCTACACTGCACCTTAATCTTTTCTCCTTTCTGTCTGCCGTAATTTCTGCAATCAGAGAGATCTTGCGCTTTGGAGCCAGAGAGTCTGCAACCTGTTTCTGTGTGTGTGTGTGTCTCAGTGTGTGTGTGTGTGACAAGCCAACCAGCCAGGCAAGCAAGCAGGCATGCAGACACTAAAACAACTGGTTTATTCTATTACTGTGTTCATTTGACTTGGTCACTGTGCCTGCCAGCACTAAGAGGTGATAAAGGGATGATTTAATGGTGATGTTCGTAAAATGCTCCTGTGATTCAGCACGCTGAAAAACAACTATAGGAACACATGACCTCACGGCTTAAATATCTGCTTATCATCATCATCATCATCAGTTCAATTCTGCATATCAGCATGTCCCTCCTTGATAACACCCAGGATGTATGTGACAGAGAGTGGGACACAGGAAATGACTCGAACAAGCACACAGTCTTTATAACACCATTTTGACTATAATCTCTATAAACAGATATCTGCAGGTTCCTTGGCATCAGAAGCATTCTGGTTTCTGTTTGTAGTTCGAGTAGTATTAACCAATCACATTTGACCAGGCTTTGGTTGCCTTAAGGCAAACAGTCTAAGTGGAGAGCAAAAGAGGCGGAACACATTGGACGAAATACAATCTCAGAACCCATCAGCTATGCCGATTTTGCTTTTTATTACTGTTCTAAAAACGTACCTGCATTCATATGCAAGCGCATTGGGCTAAATGCAATATCTGAACGGTTTATTTATTTCTAGCCATTTTTGTGTATCAAGTTGTTACTCGGACTGCAGCGGAAGTCTTGGCCCGGATATCCACTATTCCTTTTTCCGGATATCCGCTGGCTACACCAGAAGCCCCAAAACATTGCCGGTTTCCCCCAGAACCAGAGACCGTTTTGACTTTGTTTCACTAAAACATTTAGGGAAAAATACAGTCAGGGCATCCAGCACAGACTTGGAACAAGGACATATTCAGCCTAGCTTAGCACAGCACTAGAAATGCTAGGCTAGCTCTGTATGTAAATGTAAAAAGGAGCCATTGGAGTTTCAGCAGCAAGCTATTTCTTGACAAACTGAGCGCAGTGAATCCATGTGGGATCTGAAAGGCCATGTCCTCAAAGTGGGGCTGCTAGTTGGTTGGAAATGTGTAAAGGATGGGCTAGCTAGGTTGCTAATGCTCTTCACCTATGCTGACCGAGCGTACCTGCTGCTGTAGTAAGTAAAGCTGTACAGAGATGCTGGGAAAATGAGCAGACATTCATTGAGCGGTACCAACGACCCTGTGACTGCTTTTCCTGCCTCTCAAGCATGTGGATAAGAATGCTTTGGAGTGGCTGGAAGCTGTATTTTTGTGCTAAACACGTCCTGCAACTATCTCTGTAGAAGACATAGAGAGAAAATTGATACTGACAACTGATAACTGATAACTGATAATTGCCCTCACAAGCAAATCAGTTGTAAGTCATGTAGGGCAGAAAACTGCTGCCAGACATTTTATTGGTTGATGTAACAGCCATTATTATCTTTGACTTCTCACATAGACAACTTTTGTGACATTACTGATTGGGGTGTAGCCAGAAATGCACCGTGCTTTAATGTTTCAAGCCCTGAAAAGCATCTCTAGTGTTTACCCTTGTTATAAAAAATTTAGTAATGTCAGTAATTGATAATGTGAAATTTCTGGGTAATGAAGTTCTCCAGCTTTAAGCAGGGATCACTGACTGCCATTTTGGGTCTCCACAGTGTGAAGTTGGCCAGTGAAACTCTACTACCTTTCGAACCTTTAATGCATGCAAGATTATATCAATAAATAACTAAGGTAAAAAGACCTCTATAACCTAAAACAATTATGTAGTTTTTAACACCTGAAATTTAAGCAATTGTTTTTACTGATTTTTTAAGACCTTTGTGAACTATGCCAAGTCACTTTCTCTCCTGAGTTTACACTTGAAAACAGTGAATTTGGATCAATCCGTCTGCAAATATGTTTCTTAAATAATTTTCTAAAATACTTTATAAGCACAAGATGGGGAAATCTGTCTTAAAATTGTGGCAGTAATTTAAAAGGACTACCAGGATTGGTTAGGTGGAATCTGAATGATATGACCCTACCTAACATTACATTACATTACATTAAAGGAGGTGTATGGAACATAATATAAAACGTCATCAAACAAACGACATGGAAGCACCCAAAAGAGTAAAAACTAGCGGGAATTACCTGTTTTGATTGATCCTACAAAACTACAGTGAGCAAAGAGAGGACTGTACAACACTGTCGACATCACAACAGCAGCAGCATATCTTGGCAAACACATATTAGAATCCCTGACTCTGCCTTTAATCGCCTTATTTGACAACTTGTCCAACATTTTTCAATCGCGAAACTTGTTAAACAAAATTATAAAAGGATGCACATTGTTGTTTTTTCTTTCTGTATCTCATACAAGTGGAAACACACAGGAATGTTGCTCTAGTGGCCTTGTGGGTATCAGTAAAAACCCAGTGAGAAGACAGGCAGGATGACATCAAAGGAAAAAGTGAAGGATAGAAGAGATCCTCTTTTCCTGGAAAGACCAGCATCCCTGTGCACAATCTGTGTCAGTGTGTGTATCTCTGTGTGCATGCTGTAGTACAGTAAAGGAAACACAGATGGACAGATTGAGGGTGACTGGTAAAAATGAAGCTATAAGTTCAGTTTCTGGATAGACTAAAGCATCAAGGGAGAATTAATCATGTATTTATTTATCTGACAATGTTACACTAAATTTAAGGTGCTGTAGAAAATGATTGAAATTCATATCACGTTATTGCAATGAATGCCATGAGAGAGAATTCAACCCTATTCTCCCACAACTTTACCCACACACTAAGACTTGTGTGGGTAGCTTTGAAAAGGTTGATTTAATGAAATTCTAAAATACGCAGGCATGTCAAACCTCTGCCAAATGGTCAGCTGGAGGTTTTAGCGGGTTGTATCTTTATAAGCAATGAGCCACACTTCACTTAGTAACACTAAGCTGTCTTGTCCAGATGGGCCTTTACGGCTACAAAATTCAATTCAGCCCTTATAAAGGCGCACACACATTCTAGTTATCCAGCATTAAATCAACCACCATGCAGGGCATAATAACATCATATCACCTCTGAGGCAAAACACAGGGTTGTTGTTGACACACATACACACACAGACAGACACACATCTAACAGGCTCTCATGGCTGGCTTTGATGGAAGGCCTGCTGGCACTAAAGGGGAATCCTTTGAAAAATCAATCCAACACACACACACAGTTTGCTTCAGAAGTGCAGGAAAGTTATCAGGAAGCTAAGCCACTGTGTGCGAGTGTATGTGTGTTTGTGTGCTTTTGGAGGTCGGTCAGTGTTATCACAGTAGGGAGCACGGAGGCCCGTGCAGCCTCTCGCCCCAGCATTAGCACCTGTCACTGGCCTGCAGCGGAGCTGAGATTGGCCAGGCCTCGGGGTATACGCTCACATACACACACACACACATATATACACCTACACACACAGTAGTCTGCCCCCTGATAGCAAGTGAGCCAGGCAGATCAAAGGTTTTGACAGCGGTGGCTTTTCTGGATGATAAGAGCTTGGCAGAAGGTTAGGAAGAACTTTAGGTTTATCAGACCAGGCTTTGACCAATATGGGTATTTGAAGGCCGATACTGATAGCTTGAGACCGAAACTACAGATGCTTTAGAGAGGCATTGATTCAACTTTTGGAGGTGGTTGGGGCTGTTAAACTGTATTGCGCCACAAACTGCAGCCAATGATCATACGGTTGAATCAACTCCTCTCTAAAACAACAATAACAAAAAAAGCATTAGCTTTTGCTCAGTGTACTGAATGAACTAAATTATATTCTATATTTTTTCCCTTTTTAGGTGCATTGCACTTTTTTAACAACTCAATTTGGCACAGCTTTCCAATTTTATGACACAATGTACTTATATGATAGAGTATGTGACAAATAGAATTTGTATTTGATATCTTTGCTGCCAGTATGGTGAAAGAAAAATCAGTGACCAATAAATCTTTCAAAACATGTTTATAAAGTCTTTTTAAAGCGGCAGTAGGTTATTTTTATTAAAAATATTTTTTGCCATATTTGCTGAAACATTCTCTATATGTGTTACGGCGAAGTCGTACTGTGACAGTGAAGGCATTTTAATTGTTTAAAAGAAAGTGCCTTGGCAATTCTTAAGACAAGCTTAAAGCTGCAGTGGGTAACTTCTATAGAAATAACATTTAGTCCTATTTGCTGAAACTTTCACTATANNNNGACAGATAATCTATGAAAAAATCAGGTTCCTCTGGCTCGTTCTAACGCTTTTAATTGCATTTGTGAAAATCCACTGGGTCTGAATGGAAACAACCAATCAGAGCAAAGAACGATAGTTGATTGCAGAGTCTCATTCTCAGAGCGTCAAACACAGATGCTTTGGGACTCTGTAAGTGAGACTCAATAAATAATCAACTATCTTCAAGCCTCCAACCCAAAGTGTCTTTATATCTTTCTCGGCTCTGAATGGTTGTTTTCATTCAGGCTGGATTCTTGCAAATGCCATTAGGAGTGCAAAAATTAGCCAGAGGAACCTGATTTTTTTCACAGATTATCTGTGTCATGTACTACTGTCAGGGAACTGTGAAACATTCAGCAAATATGACAAAAAGTTATTTTATAAAAGTTGCCTACTGCAGCTTTAAGTGTGTCTTAAGACTTAAAAATCACAAGAAAAGGCCAAGGCACTTTCTTTTAAACAATTAAAATGCCTTTATTGTCATGGTACAACCATGCCGTAATACTAAAAGGCATTTTAATTGTTTAAAAAAAAGAGTGCCTTGGAGTTTTCAAGGGATTTCTGTGTCCATATGTATCCTTATCCAAAGAGCAGCTCAAACAAACTCAAATTGAGTCCAGGAAGTGCTCCTACCCAAATTGTTTTATAATGTTTTAAGACATACTTAAACAAAAGTGTACCTATCAAAAATTCATAATACATAATGTTCATCATACTAGTTTGGTCTTTTAATGTTTGGTATAGATTAGTATAGTTTATTAAAGTTATGATTTTTTATATATATTTAGTCATATATTTGACTTTGATATAATCATTTGAGTCTACACAGGACAGCCGCGTCTGACAGTTCAGACACACTTCCATTTGAATCAATAAAGCTGTCGACAAAGGCAGCGTGACGGCTCGTGTTTCACTCGTGCTTCAGGCGTGTAACTGTGAACCGAGGCATATTTTTACACTACAAGTCTATTTTCCGCGCATAACTACAGTGATTTGTGTGCTCTGTTCTGAGCACTGCTAAAACGCAGGTGACCTACACTTAATACTGGGCCTGAATGCATCCTGTGTAGACCGAGATGGAGGACTCAAGCTGCTGACATGCTGCTTTCACTATGCAGCCTGTGTAGACATTATGTAATAACAACAGCACTACCAATAGTACTAATACTAAAAATACAAGTAGCAATGAGGATGCTTACTTTAGTCTAATCTCATAAAAATGTTGAAAATGTCTGAATTAATAAGCTAAATCAACCTCTTATAAGTGGTGTTAAATAAGTGTGTCTTCATCGACATGTGCTTCCTGACTTTTTTTCTTTTTAATTTCTCTCTGTAAATCTTTGGAAATGTGAGGATGTGATGTTGGCAGGACCAGTACGAGGATTCAAAACACACGCCCCGGATTGTTTTTTTTCCCTCCATCATGTTAAAACCCGACAGGATTAAAAGCCACTCTCCACCCAGCTGTTAGTCCCCACGTACTGGCCCTACTTATCCCTCCAGCCAGTGCTACTTTCCTTAAAGATTTAATCACACTGCGGTGGGATGTGTGTGTGTGTGTGTGTGTGTATACCTTTACAACAGCGGCTTAGGATGGCACAGTTGGACAGGAGCACACATCACACATGCACACCACAGTTGCCTCTAGCATCAGTGGTTTACTGTAATACTCTGGCCGTTCAGTTTGATGATGTTCATTGAGCTTCGTTTCTTCAGTAGAAAGATGTTGGATCTTATTGCCATATTTTGGCGAAGTACGTTATACAGGTCAGTATATTTGCTAGCCCAAGTGATGCCTCTAGGTGCTGGAGTCGTGTAAAGTCATGTCCCCCCCGCAGTGAGAGTGATTCTAAACTCGTTCTCATGTGATCACATCTCATGAATACGTGCACACATGTAAGAACCTATTGCTCAAGCAATTTATATAAACACGGTGGTTCAAGATGGTGGACTCCACAGGAAAGGACCTGCTCCCTCTAGAGTTAAAACAGCTCATTCTAAGGTAACAAAAACAAAACAATACTTATTTTATTATACACTATTGAAACATTTCATCCATTTCTGACAATAGGTCCTCCTAAAAGTTACAAACTGGACTTTTGAGGGCAAGTCACAAAAATGTTCTTTCATGAGGCCCATTGAGCCTTGAAGCTTTTCTTGAGGCTCCTTCTGGATCAAGCTTTTTTTCCTTAATTTTACCCATCTGTATCTCAGATAGTTAACTCACTTTATTTTTGGTGTCGACCCTTTATACATACTTCCCACCAAATCTGAGCTGGTGGTGTACCATAGTGTAGAGACTAGCTAAAAGAAATGCTACACGTAGCATCTTTACTGTACACCCAGTTTAAAAATAAACTAGCCCCTTATAGAAATTAAAGGATGTCCACATTAATTTCATACTGAAATGTCCTCGTCTGGAAGATCTAAAACTCTGTGATTCTCAGAAGGATAGAGTCTAATGCACACACACTCACACACACTTGCAGGTGAAGTTAATAATGTTGAGGCCTCATGCCACTGTTTCTGGGTTACCTGTGCAGTTAGGACGCTAATGCCAGGTTAATGCTAATTCAATTAGGCTTTAGTGCGAGGGGGCTGATCGAACTAATTCCTTTATTATGGGTGCTATATAATATGTAATGGTGCGTGCATGTGTGTGTGTGAGAGAGAGAGTGTACCCGAGTGGTATTACTGTGAAGTCAGGTATAGGGAAAACAGGAACAGTCTGTTACTAACAAACAGATTGTAAATCAGGCAGTAGTTCAGGTGGGAACTACACTGACTTTATTAGAATGATTTTATCAAGCACACCTCTAAATTCTGTAATCCCACACAATAGCTTTTACTCAAATCCTGTCTTTGTGAAGCTTGTATTGTTCAGTTTTTGTTAAGACTGTGTTAGAGAGGTGTGACTACAACTATGTGGTCACTTTGGGGAGTAGTTACTGGTCTTGGGTTTCACTGGAACCTTCTGTTATTTGCTATCAGTTGACAGTCAAACGTAAAGGTGATGACCATAATGACAAATTGGTGGAAAAAATGTTTTTTTTTATTTTTCTTGGCTTCTGAAGGCAGGAATGATGGTTAAAGTTGCTGTGTGGAGTTTTTGACCACCAGTAGTGCTATGGAGCAATGTTTTTATGGGGCGGGGGTCCAAGTTTTTTTGTATCGTGTGCACAAGGACACACAAGCACACGCATTATTGAGCGGGTGGCGTGATTTATATCCTCCTGTTGGTTCCATGCTATTTAGCTGACTGACAGCAAAACTAAGCAATGCACTAGGGTTGTAGCAGCATACCGATACCATGGTATACAGTGATATGAAAATTGCTGGTCATCATAATGTGTACATTTGCTTATCTACAGTACTGAATCTGACTGTGTTAGTGTTATTAAAGAATCTAGGACATACTATTTTGTGAATTTACAAAAAACTTTTGTTTAACCAAAAAACAAAAGGTAACTGATGATAATAATAATATCTTGTGTAATACTGTTATACCATCCAACTATTTACAGAACAGCCTCAGAACTGAGTTTTAGAACAATTTTTCTGATCCCTAGAGTAAGAGAACTACTTACAGAAGTTTAAATAAAAAAAATAAATAAAAAAAGTTGCAATAACTCTTTTTTACGAGTATGGATATTGACACATTCTGTGCCGATGATCCTTACGCTCGTAAAAACTACATTATCTGTACCGGATATGCATTTCAGTCGAGTACTCCCACAGTCCTACAGAATCAATATATAACCAAGATGGTCTTTACCTCAATAAACTCCTTGAAATAAGTTGACAGTTAACGTTTTGCAGATATGTTTAGTTAAATGTACTCATTCATCATTATGATGAACAGAATGACACATAGAAAAAGATAATCAAATAACATGAAGGATAAATAGAATCGGATAAAATAAAATACATCAATATATACAGTTATTTATACATATAAACCCAGGAAATAACTCTGCAGGTCCTCTTTTGAATTAGTTAAAATTGTTGATGAAATTTCTTTTGACAGGGTTGGATCTGAACACTATCTTTAATCAGCCTGTATAATGCAGCTGTGGACAGGGGGAACCTCCATCATATCAGAGTCAGATGGCATAGAAAGGTCAGTTTGCGCTTCTTACATCAGTATAATCCTTTACAGTGCGTATATTCCGGCATGGTGCTAATGCAGAGTACATTCATTCATTCATACTCAAGTACAAAGACACAATTCATATGTTACATAGATAACTTCACAAAAACACACTTTTAATAGACCTTCACTCACGCACACACTTCTATGACTGTGCTGTGAACCCGTACTGACATCCCTTCAGGCTATGTGTGTCTATTTGTGTGTGTGTCAGAGAGATAGAGAGCGAGAGAGAGTGTCTCTGATATCCTCAGGGAAACACTGAGAGTGCTAGCTAGCTGGCGGAGTAGGTTTGTGGTGCAGTGTTAGTGTTAATGGAGATGTAAGCTCACAGGATTAGCACCCATAGGTAGGTATGTGTGTGTGTGTGTGTGTGTGTGTGTGTGTGGGTGTGTGTGGGTGTTCTTGACAGGCAGGGCCTTTCTTTCATTACATTAAGGCCAATGCTTCTAAATCATTTACTCCCCTTGCAGTCTCAGTGGTGTTGGCTAAGTGTTAGTAATCCCCATCAATACCAGGGTCTGCCTCAAGGCACTTTACTCACTACCACACACACACTCACACACCAAA
>NW_023340257.1:2099410-2109167 GCF_004916995.1 Morone saxatilis | reverse complement strand
CACACACACACACACACGTTTACCGCCCACTAAGCTAATTCAAGGCATGTTAAATTAGACATCAGCAGTGCTTTGTTCACTATTAGGCTTAACGCTTTAACAGCTACAAGCTATGACTTGTGTTTTTGCATCGCAGCACCATGTCATCCCACATTTACACACACATACACTCTCACAGACACACAAAAACAAAGGTTTCCTTGAAGCTTAAGCCTAACTTTAATATTTATGTCGAGACCTAAACTCTAAATTGGACTGCACAAATGTGTATTCCCAGACTAGAATGTAGCTTTCCCACACCTACCAACATTTTTTAAGTTACTGTCTGACTCACAGTGATGAAGTTGAAACTGAAATTAAGACAAGACCTAATGTTAAAAATAAATAAATATATGTAAAACAACAAAATGATAAAAACAATAATAATGTATTTAACTTGCCATGTTCTATATGTCTATGAAAGGGGCACTTCACTGATTTTACACGTGAAGGTCAGTGTACTCATCACGTTGAGTACTACTTGTTAGTGCAAACAGTCGTATGAAGTTCTCTGTAGTGTGAAAAAATAACTCAGCTATTTATCAGTTATTTCAGCTTGGGCTTGAAGGCCATAAATGTATAACTAGGGCTGGGTATTGTAGAAATATTTAGATATCAGTACCGATTGCTTTACTTGCTGGGTCCACCAATTTCATTTTATGCATTTTGATGAAAAGAAAATCCAAAACACAATTAATCACTTCACAGGAAGAAGCTGTTCTGAGCAGCAGGCGAAACTTTTTTTACTCTGCACAATTTAATCAACCTGGATAACTGGACTAAAATGAATACTGATGGAATATCTGTCCAGTATTGGACTATATAAAATAAATAAAGCCATAATAACAAACTTAGCTTATTGGTTCACAAACATCTTTTTGGATAAACTGGAACGCCGACTTATTGCCCAACATCAGTGTCACTAATGCTTCTGTGGCTGCTAACTAATGCCCATGACTTGGAAGGATATATTCAAGAATGACATATGGGTGTATTCAAATGCTTCACTGGAAAATATAAACATTGAAAACTAATAAGAAAATCAAGAATAAAAGAAGTGAATTTTTATTTATGGTGCATGAAGATGGTAGAATAACAGAAGAATAACAGAGGGTATAACAATGGAGAGCCAAGGCTGTTATATATACACATATATTCCCTATATGTATGTCCCTCATTACACTATATTGTCATAGAGTGCCATGTGCTTGCGTGCCACAGACCTGAATGCTGATGGCACAGCACATACATGCTCATGTTTGCACACAGATCAGGTAAACACACATGGACTGTGCATGTGTTTTCTTGGGGGCTGATTATGCTGGTTTGGTAGATCAAGTGGTGTGCAAACGCAGTGATCTGGGAGAGGAGAAAAACTCTGAGTGGGCTTGCACGAAAATACAAAACAACAACAAACCAGATAGAGCCACACACGTTTAAAAGCAGAACTGCAGTCCAAACAACATCAGAGACACAAACATTTCACCTCACACTAAACTAAAACGTGTCAGTTGCCTCAAATATCACTTACATTAAGATACACAAACTAAAGGTTTTTGAACAGTTGTATTCGTTCCCACCGAAAATATATCAAAAGATTAAGATATACATCTTGGTTTCTTAAAAGATCAGTGTGTGGTGTTTAGCAGTGAAGCTGCAGATTGCAATCAATTGAATACCACTCGACTAAACCAGTGTTTGGTTTGTCAGTTCTGGGCTACTGTAGAAACATGGTGGTTCAACATAGTGGACTGTAGATAAGAACACTAATAAAAACATACCTATGAATACTCCTATCCTCCTAACTGCAGAAGTTTGCATTGTATAACCTCTCAATAACCTATGTACAACAGGTTGTTAGATATCACGAGGCAGACACTAAAGCGAAAACAATGCCCACATCATGTATGATTGCACCATTTGATGTGCATCAATTGACACCCATAGCACCCAATGGCTGTGTTATACAGACAGAAGATTTAGCCAAGGTACATTTGCTGGGTTGTCTCAATCCAAGGCTTGACACATCTATGTGTGTGATCAGGCGCAGGTGTGTCCACAACATATAGGGACTGTATAACAGCAATGTCACCTAAGCACTCTTAGATGGTTATGAATGCTGGCAAGTCAAGAGAAAGGACATGTATAAGACAGATGTTGTTCAACGGGGCACAGAAATATGCCAAATCCTATGGTCACATAAGACCTCAGTTGAATCCTTGCATAATATTACCAAGCAGCAACAGTGCGGTCAGAGATTAAGCATCAAGCATGAGCTCTTCTAAAGCAACATCCTGAGAATGTACGAATCGTATTCAGAAACTTGCATGAAGATGATCTGCTGGATAAAAGCAAGAGAAGACCTAGTAGAGGACAATAAACAACTGACATTTACATTTGAAGCACAGGACATGAGATGCGTTTATATCAGATAAATTCTGAGGTATGTAATAGAGACCGTCACTCACCCAGACTGACTGCGAATTTACACAGTAGCAGACGGGCAAAGTAATTCAATATGCTGACAGAAAACAGCTGACAGTAATTAGGGAACTTACTGTACCGACATGTTTGTTTTGACAATAGCATATATAGAATAAAACAAGCGCTGTTTCTTCTTCACCATTTGAGACCAAAACGGCAGGAAGCCAGTCATGCAGGCATGATTTGTCCCTTGCTCTTTTGATGGTGTTGTTACACTAATGAATGTCGCAGGAAAAGAGGGTGTGGAGGTGAAAAGAGAAGGGAAATTAAAGTTGCCTTGGAAAATACCTCTCACTGCTCCTGTTGTTGGTTTCCAGAGGGCATTAATAATGAGCTGAAGGGGACACTGATTAGAAGGAGGCCACATATTTAACACTAAGCAGACCCCAGAAAGGGTGTGTTTGCTGACAAATGAGCAGGCGTGCTCTGACAGCCTGTATGTATGAACTATACTATAATATACTATATATATATATATATATTGTACAAGTGTGGTGTGTTTTTGTGCACATGAAAAGTTGAATTACCATATACCAGTCACATACTGCCCCATTCAGCACCTTTTACTCCTAACCCTAGCTTGAGAATCACACATACATATGTCAAGGGTTGCTAAGTTTGGTGTGCAGTAAAATAAAAGGGGCTGTGGGTTTACACCTGATTGAAATATTGCGTGGTACTTTTGCTCTTTAAAGTTATCAAATTGGTCAGGAGATCTTTTGTCATATGCTTGACGTATTCCAATCATGAGTAATTGCCTGGTCACACCAGCAAAATTAATTTGTGTGTCCGGGAGATGACTCTTGTAAATTGGTCAATGGCACAAATTTTCAGTTCATCAAAGCTGAATTCTAAGTAAAGAACTGCGCAAGAGCAATTGCAATGATTAAAGTTATTGCACTGAGATAAATTGATTCATTCTGAAGCCTTACTGTTATGCTATAAGGTAGCAATAATGCTTTAAAGCTCCAGTGTGTAGGATTTAGGGACATTAGGGCGGTGAAATTGAACTGCCTCTGTTCACGAACCCCCTTCCAAGCAAAGGAAGAAACTTACAGTGGCCTAAATAATAAACACTGGACCTTTAAGGTTCTATTTCACCACTAGGTGGGGCTATCAAGAGAGTTGCTCAAAGGACATTAAGCCTCCTAACTAGCTGCATACTTATTCGGTACGTGTCCACAGGATCAGTCATTTCCACGCTTCCCAGTTTTTTGTGGCAGTTGGATACTCCTTATTTGCATAAAGTCGAGGTCTAACCTACCTTATGCAAAACAGTGATGTTCAGCGCAACTCACCTTCTCTGGAAACTTTAGAAGAATTTTTCAACTAACCTTTGTCGATAAACAAAACAAACAAAAAACGAAACAAAGACATATGCAGCAACTACATGAGTTATTTCTCGCCTCAAATTTTTTCAGAAACACGTTTTGGTTAACAATTTTTTGAGAAAGTTTCCAATTGAGCCGTCATGTCGGTATGTTTAAAATCCGGAAGCAGAAAGTCTTTGTCCAAATAGGAGCAACCAGGAGGTGTTTGTGTGGTTGTAGGAGGGTAAAGCTTTGTTGGTCAATATGACTACAAGCGTCCAACGCTGGAAAGCGTTGTGAACCTACAAAAAAGTCCTGGTAGACACGTACCATTACACTAGGGTAAAGGTAAAAAAAAATTGTACTAAAAACATTTTTACTTACTAACACTAAGTAAGTTTTAGCCTTGCCCAAATTACACATGATGACTATTGGTCTTTTTTTTTTTACTCCTGGCATGCAATTCTAAAACATTTCGCACCTAAATAACACAAATAAATGTTGCAATTGCTTTTGGTTTTGGTGAAACTGGTTAATTAGCTTGTATTGAACCATGGCTGTCTCCTTAATGATAAAAGTTATTGAAATATTTCAAAACCCTTTAGTTTTGGAGGACATTTTACTTGAAATCATCTAGAAACTAGAATCTACCTAATATCTGTGTTTGATTTTTGCCTGTTGATGATATTATATCATACTAGGCACCATATCAACATGATGAAAATAATCCATTTCTTAAACTGTTTTTTGAAATGTTTAATACATTTTGAAAACTATAACTCATGTAAACAGCCAAAGTCAGCGTCATAATTTTCCTACACCCAGAGTCATCACAGAACGGGTACAAAGCATCTTTCATCTGGTCAGAGACGTGGCGCCCACACAACTAAAACTCCCTTCTGGGCGCTAGACATTGTTTTCCATCAAACCAAAACAAAGATTGGGGAGTGTACACTTCACGGTGCTAGCATGGCCAGCTAATTGATTTCAGGCCAGATCATGTTGCTGTGTAATGGAGCAGGCTAACGTGATGATGAAGCTGGGATGGTCATGGTGATGACTTTCACAGGGACTCCAACCTCATTTGTTTGTTTGACAGGCTGCAGGGATGTGTGTGTGTGCACGTGTGTGTCTCCATTTGGCATAAAGGATATGGATTAAGCTATAGAGGTGACAGATGATATGTTTACAGGAGAATGTTTGCTTTCTGCACGATATTCAATTACAGGGTTTGTGTGTGTCACCGCCTATGAATATACGCGTGTGTGAGAAAGACGGAGTGTGTGCATGCCTTGTCATCCGTGTGTTACAGACTGTGTGTCAAAGAGTTACAGGCCTTTATCAATCACACAGAATTTGCTCACTTCCTTCCTCGCTGTCCGTCTCTCGCCTCGATCTAACCCCCACGCTCCTTCACTTCTTATTTTTTCTGGGAAGTGCTCCAATCCAAATCTAAACTGGTGCTGTCCACTGTTTACTGGAGTTGCGACACAGCACAAATAAATACCTTAGTGTTATTTACAAAACAGACTTATTCATATACAATGCTGCCCCCAAACCCCATCCCCAGTAAAAGCCAGGATTGGGTGGTGGAGGGAGGGGGGTTGTGGTAGCAGTAAAGTTGACAATACCAAACACAGCACTGGTAGCATGACGTGGCATGGCATCCTGTGATGTCATGAGAATGTCCTTGAAAGACAGAAATGCCTGAAATGAAGTATGGTGATGTTTAGTGGGCACTCGGACAGAAAACAGCCCCACATTAAAACAACACATGTGGCATGTTGTTTAAGTTACTGGTGAAATTATGAAAAAGGATCCAGTAGGGCCAGTTTGAGTAGAATATCTATGAGTTTGAAGGCTTATCAGACAGCAAAACACTGCATGGCTACACTATAAGACAGGAAACTCTGGAAAGTTTTATCATCATTATAATCATTTTAACTTTCTTCTGGAGGATCGCAAGGCAACCAACTTTTCATGTTCGCATTCAGTGGGAGTAATATAGCAGCCTGTGGTCATCAAACTCTATAACGCTTCCCTCAGAGTCAGACACCCCCTCTCTGTAATCTGACTGAAACACATCATTTTTTGCACTTTTTGCACATTATTATACTGTACATTTGATCTTTTATATATATAGTTATATATATATTTATATATTTGTTCTTAATATATGTTGTTTGTATATCTGGAGTTTGTAATGAAAATAATTTCCCCCTGGGATTATTAAAGTATTTCTGATTCTGATTCTGATTCTGATATGTGCTCTTGGACAAATTTGATAGGCCAATGCAACAAGAGGATGCTGCATTGGCCTATCAACAGCAAAAGTTGTCCCAGGTTCAACTTCTTTGCCAGGAGTCCACTGTGTCTGCACCCCTACACAGCAATCTGACCATGGATTTACCCTTTGCCGTAATAATTATAACTAAAAAGCAATGGTGGAAGTAGTGGCTGTTGTAACGGTACAAAAACCTCTTGGAAAAGGTTGGGGAGGATGGTTAGTTCAACAAAGCACATTCGTTTAACACAGGAGGCTGCTGTTCATATCCTGTTTTCAACACACTATCCCTAACCCCAACCCTTAAGCGCCAGGTTATAAAAGACCTAGTTTGTAACACATGATCATGTTTGAAATGATGAATGAAAGTGTCTAGGTGTTCCAAATGGCCACACTCAAAGCACACATGCAAAATGAAAAGCTGGCCATCACTGAGAAGGGCAAAATGCAACAGTCCGTTTTAGAAAGTTACAAAAAGTTTTGGACAAAGCCCACTACAATTCCAAAATCGGAAAGGTTTGGGGGTAAGGTGGTTACCAAAACGATTCGACCATCCACCAAAAAGTTCTGATGACATAAACTGGCACTTTACACCTGACTTTGAATGTTCACTATCCTCAACCAAGTCGTTTTCGTGCCTAACCTTAAATTTGACACAGAAGAAGACCTCTGTTTGTTTTTCATTTTGTTGTTTCTGCCCTGGCTGCCAGGCTGGACAGAGGCATGGTGCTGCATGCGGTGGCGTGCTGTGGTGATGATGAATATTGTACCGTGCCTGGATTCCTCTCGGGGGGGGGGGGGTTAAACGAAGAGGATTCCCAAAGCCCCAGCCTCATGTTCCTGAAAATCCTCCACAATCCCATTTGATCTTAACGCCCTGCCTCGCCTAATGTCCCTAAGCTGGCCTTATCACACCACAGAGAGAGCCAAAGGGGATAGACTGAGAAATGTACAGTTGCATTGCTAGCAGGTTAGGGTATGCTTCAGTGTCTATAGCACCTCAATTTGTGTTCCATCGAAGCAGTTTTACAATAAGATCTCATGTTTCACATACTCAATTCTGCATGGCAACCACAGGCAGCAAGACAAAAATGAGAATGACCGACTGGCAGGAAAGCGGGGGTGGACGGCGAGATGGAGAGAGAAAGAGAGACAAACAACCAGCTGAGGTGGAGAGAAAAGCATTATGAAACAGCCAACCCTACTCCACTAGCCTCTTCATTCTAAGCGAATAAATCCTCCATTATTGTGTCTCTCTCTTGGGTCTAAAAGCAAGCATCTTACAGGGAATTAATCGTATTGGACGGAGGGGAGGGGGAGCCCATTTCATTTCCTCGTCAAGTTTGGGGAGAATTGTATTGGAAGCCAAGCAGCCACCTGGGAATGGCCTCCTGTCCTCTTTCCTCTCATCTCCTTGTTTTTGCCTCTCCAAAGCCATTTGTCTGCTCTGTCCATAGCAGGCCAGGCCTCACTTCTCTTCTGTTTGTTCTCTTAGGCGTTTCCCACAAACAGGGGACCGGCTCCGTTACAGTTCATGCACCTAGTTTTGAACTATTCAAAGCCCTTCAAGCTAAAATAAATTGCTTTGGAACCCGAAAAGTTAGTTCCCAGCTGGAACCAAACAATATCAACTTTTACTTGGAAACCATGTGTCATATTCTACCGGTAATTGTGCCCTGTGTTGATGATGCATCCTTACTTATAATGCTTCTGCTGAAAACTGGTGGAAACGCATGCTGGTTTGCTAGATAGCACAAAGGTCCAAGACTCTGGAATGGAACCGGTTCAAGAACCAGAGCTAATTTGGTGAAAAAACACTAACACTGTCCTTTTGGTGTTTTGTCGCCACAAAGTCCAACGTCTTTCGTCGTTGTATGTCTGAGAACCTTTTGACGTAAAGTGTCATCATATACTTTACAAGATGTGAATCCTTGGGCCAGTTTGGGCACTGAGGAGCAGAAATGGAGGGAGTCCTGTGCTAGGAGAGTGTGGTCTCAGCTCTGTGTAAGAACTTGTCAGACTGCATGAATATGAATCTGACTAGAGCTGGAAAAGTCAACTTTAAAAAAAAAGTGTGTGTGAATAAGTGTGCATGTGTGTGTGACCAGCTCGTGGCCAGCCAAGCCTCCTCAGGCCTCTAAACAAGCACCATAAATTCACCCTCCACTTACCTGCAGTAAAAATGTCAGGAGTGAGGCTTTTATTGGGCCACACATGCACACACGTAACGTACACACTGAACTCACTTAGAAGTCACTAAATACACACCGTCACTCTCCTAAACACACACACACACACACCAAAGCCTTTTACTCCCTGTCTATCTTGCCATCTTCCATAGTGAGTCGGGCAGCTTTACATTGATATTGACATGACACGCTGGTGGGAGGTAGGGACTCCATGCTAACAACATTAGCCACATAGATCCTGTCACAGTCACTCTGTCACCTCTATACTCCCCCACCCTACGACATAAAGCAAAGCTGAAATTAAATAAAAATGAAATGAAGGGGCATAATGTAAGGTGAAAACAAAATGACACATTTAATGTCACAAACACAATCTTTCTGTGAAGGATATTTCCTCCAAAGACAGACCAAGAATTTAAAGGCTTTAACCCAAATGCAAAAAATGACCATTGGGTTCAATATTATTTTATACCTATTTACTATTTATGACATATACTATATACTATGACAAACTTGATGACATACACTACAAAAAGTGACCATATTTTTTTGTAACATTCCAACAAATCTAACATTTCAGTGACATAAGTTATAAGAAGTAATAATAGTCACAGGTATCAGTTGCTTTGCTAAAGACTAGGCTAAATGATTCTGGTTAAGAGTAGGCTGAGATTTGGGTATTGGTTTTGCTTCTTTTAATGGAGTGAAAGCTATTATTTTTTAGTGATTTTTGGGGTTTAAGCTTAAGGTCAGTTACTTCAAGCTGAGTTAAGTACTTAATAAAAGTAAAAAAAACCCCAATAACTTATGAAGCGTATGAAGCTTTTTGGGTTTATCTTAGGCTAAGGGAATAGATTTAGGATTTGATAACCGTTGGTAATGGCTTTGCTTACTTATACTGTACAACAGTAACAGTGGCTTTTTGTGAGATCGATTTGATGTGTTAGAACAGCCTTGACATCATGCTAAAACCTAAAGCTACACTATTTCCCAGGCTTTTCCAAACAGTTTGTGCAATTCATTAGGATCCAGAAACGGTTTGTTTTCATCTCAGTTTTCATCTCCAGACTTTCTAGACCTCTGTAGTAACCATTTATCCTGCCAATGATGCACTCTTCAATCAAATGGACTGGAGAGGGAGATATAGAGAGAGAGACTTTTAGACTTTGAGATTGTCACACAGAAAAACACCAAAAAACCTGAGATGAAACAAACAGTGTCACAATATTTACCAGTAAGATATATCAAACCTTTTATATGTTTGAGTGAGAGAGAGAGAGAGAAAGACAGAGTGTGTGAGAGAGTGTGTCCTTGTGAAGACGTAACCTGCCAAAGCACAAAAGGTTAAAGGATGGTAAGTATGTATGTTCCCCCTCCTCTTCCTCAACATACACATACACAGACATAAAAGCAAGCATCAGTGAACAGTGGTGTGTGTGCATATGTGTGTG